>NW_020438890.1:1314039-1315579 GCF_000699045.2 Agrilus planipennis
AACTATACTCGGCTACGCTATATAAAAAGTATAGAGTAGGGTGGTACTTAACTTTTTTATAATTATTGGATCCCTACAGTTCTTAAATGTACAACAGTCTTCAATTAAATAAAAAAAATAAAATTAGTAAAATAAAATCAACAAAATTACTAGTACATATTTAAATAACCATAAAAGCTTGTTTAATACGACAAACATTTTGCTACCAACAAACTAAAAATGCCTTTTATATTTATAAACTGTTTTGCTAATAGCATCACAGTCTCTAGATTAAACAAATCCTAATTAACTTTCAGTAGTATCTTTTTAATTTGAGCATTCCTAGTATGCTAACTCAAAACTAAACCAGTAACTCGTAAAATAATTAACAAAGAAATGAAATTTAATTTTCCTAGCACACGGAACTGATTTCTCGAGTTTTCGAGGCGTTGAGTTTTTTTTCTCGTCTCAACTGAAGACCAATTTCTTGCAGAAACCCCAGGGTGGATGCTGCGGAAAACAAAAAGTCTCAGATATGGTGATATAGAAGGATATCAAAAATAACATGGATAAAAAAGATTAGAAGTAAGAAAGTATTAGAAAAAGTATATAGTGTTACAGAAGTCAGGAAGACTTAGGCGTACTAGGCTGTCAGACATCAATGGACAATTAAAGACATTAGAAGCAGAAACAGAAGTTAAGAGCGGTGGTGGTATCTAGTCGCAAATAGTTAATGATGTAGGTTACTCAATTTTTTGAGAAATTGTTTATATTCAAATTACGCCCACCTGGTGCTAATAAATATTCATACGCGCAGACTTTCAAATTACGGGAATAATAAATAAGGGCACCGGGAGACCAGGAAACTACAACAGGCGCATATCTGCTTATTCTTCTCGCACAAAGCGCATGACCTTATTAATTGCACCGGTTAAAACACATATTTTTACTGTCAACCACATGCATGTGCGGTACAAAAGTTCTTACGACGACAGTGAATAATTGACAACGGGAGGGTGTTTTAAGTAATTACTGTACAAGGATAAAGGTACAAGTGGACTTGTTGCAAATGTATCTTTCCAACCTGTTTGCCCTAGAAGATAAATCCGCGCAAATCCAACGGAAATGGCAGAACAAATGCTAACATGCAGACTGTAATTTAAATGTGAAAAACAAGAATAAATTAAATAAGGGTGGCAGTTAAAGTAATGGGTTCTGCTTTGAAATGTTAATAATAAAAATATATATGAAAATAGTACTGTTCTACGAATGTCCTTTTAAATTATTTAAAAAAAAAAAACAACTAATACCCAATACTTAGAATCATAGTAGATATAAGCTGAAAAAGAAAAAAGTACTCTCCTAACTTTTTTGGTAAATAATTAGTATGTTCTTAACGTAGCATTAGCGAAATGTTTTTTTTTTTTTTTTAAAGAATCTACAAAATCTAGTATATTTTATAAACGTCGTAAAAAATCATAGTCCAATTATTTAGTTTACTATTTTAAACCCACTTATAATTTACATTTTATATTCAGAAATTTAAAGAAAAAGATTGTTG
>NW_020438890.1:1320063-1330988 GCF_000699045.2 Agrilus planipennis
AATAGTACTGTTCTACGTATCAGTAAATGTCCTTTTAAATTATTTTAAAAAAATAACAACTAATACCCAATACTTAGAATCATAGTAGGTATAAGCTGAAAAAGAAAAAAAGTACTCCCCTAACTTTTTTGGTAAATAATTAGTATGTTCTTAACGTAGCATTAGCGAAATGTTATTTTGAAAAGAATCTACAAAATCTAGTACATTTTATAAACGTCGTAAAAAATCACAGTCCAATTATTTAGTTTACTATCTTAAACCCACTTATAATTTATATTTTATATTCAGAAATTTAAAGAAAAAGATTGTTGTACGTTGTATGGGTGCGAAACATTGACGGTGGACGCTGCACAAAAGAAAAGGTTAGAAGCGTTCGAAATGTGGTGTTACAGGCGAATGATGAGGATACCGTGGATAGTGAAGGTAATGAAGAAAATGAAGTTATTAAAAAGAATAGGAGAACAGAGGGCTCTATGAAAGTCAACAAGAAATTGGCGAGATATGTTAGTAGGACACCTCAGGCACGAAGGTCTAGTCAGACATATTATAAGCAGAAATGGGAGTTAGGAGGGGTAGAGGTAGACTTAGATTAGATAACTGTTCGCAAATAGTTGAGGAAATGCGAAAATTAGCTCAGGATAGGAAAGAGTGGAGGTGCGTGTCCAACCATATTGACGACCTTATGATGATGATGATTTAGAAATTTGGCCCCCCGCAATATCAAATAACATCCAAAACCAAAATTGATTGTTTACTATGAATTGTATTTCCTAATTGCAAGCACTGCCCTAACCTTATGAATCTTTTCAGTGTCGGTCTTGTTATTTCCTATTAAATCGCCTGTAAATGCAGTTTTTAATAATTTGACAACTAAGTGTAAGTACCTATTAAATTCAGTAAGTATCTAGAAATACTAAAACATAAAACTTCTACAACAATTATCATTATGAATTTATAGATGAAGGCTTATTACTGCATTCGTTTGTTCAAAATAATTTATTTTTCTACACATTTTTCGGCAAATCAAGAAAACTGACCGTTTGTTGATGTGTCGATGTAGTATGTTAGAAGGCGCTACACGTGGTGATAAAGGGAGATATTACATAGTTACATTACATCCTCGATAAGCCGCGTTTAGGGAATTTAAACAAAGGGCAAGAGATAATCTCATAATCTGAGAAAAGTTAGATTTAACCTTAAAAAAATTGATCAACAGTACTAGATACCTACAGAGAGAGTGCAGCGGAAGTTTTTTTAGTTTGTATGTAAAAGGTGCGATTTCTGGTTTCTTGACCTTTTTTATTCCTCGAGGTACAGGTACGAGAATTCTCGACCATGATTTCTCAACCTCAAGAAATTTTGAAATTTTTAAGAAAACACGATGTTATTTCATTTCACTAATTTTATATAGCTGGTACCATAAATTGCGCTTATTAATTAAAAAATCAACAACAAACAGTAAATTAAACAAACTATACTCGGCTACGCTATATAAAAAGTATAGAGTAGGGTGGTACTTAACTTTTTTATAATTATTGGATCCCTACAGTTCTTAAATGTACAACAGTCTTCAATTAAATAAAAAAAATAAAATTAGTAAAATAAAATCAACAAAATTACTAGTACATATTTAAATAACCATAAAAGCTTGTTTAATACGACAAACATTTTGCTACCAACAAACTAAAAATGCCTTTTATATTTATAAACTGTTTTGCTAATAGCATCACAGTCTCTAGATTAAACAAATCCTAATTAACTTTCAGTAGTATCTTTTTAATTTGAGCATTCCTAGTATGCTAACTCAAAACTAAACCAGTAACTCGTAAAATAATTAACAAAGAAATGAAATTTAATTTTCCTAGCACACGGAACTGATTTCTCGAGTTTTCGAGGCGTTGAGTTTTTTTTCTCGTCTCAACTGAAGACCAATTTCTTGCAGAAACCCCAGGGTGGATGCTGCGGAAAACAAAAAGTCTCAGATATGGTGATATAGAAGGATATCAAAAATAACATGGATAAAAAAGATTAGAAGTAAGAAAGTATTAGAAAAAGTATATAGTGTTACAGAAGTCAGGAAGACTTAGGCGTACTAGGCTGTCAGACATCAATGGACAATTAAAGACATTAGAAGCAGAAACAGAAGTTAAGAGCGGTGGTGGTATCTAGTCGCAAATAGTTAATGATGTAGGTTACTCAATTTTTTGAGAAATGTGAAGATAAGCTGGAGTAAAAGTGCAATTCCAGTCAATCCTTTGGCTAAAAGTCTTCTGCTGATTTTGATGATGAAAAGATAAGAATACTGAGCAGTTTTATTTCTGCTTTGTCTAAAATTAGTTGACTTAGACACTGGCAGATCGTAAGACATAATCAGTATTGCATTGGAATCAACGTCTTTTACAGTTTATGAAGTGCCTACATATTCAATAAGAAAACTTTAGTTTTAATTTTCTTTGTTCTATTACCAAACTTTGTTTTATATTTTTAAGGCACCTGAACTGCCTACTAAAAACACCTATGTTCCCAAACGATTGTATTATCGAGTCCTTTCATCATCATCATCATCGTAACAATAACGTCATAACTCGATAATTTGTTCCATCATTGCTGCATCCGTTTCCCGAAGGCGTAGTACATGGCGCGAAAGAACTTCTTAACTCAGCGCGGTTGTTATTTCTCTGTTTAACGCCTCTCATTCGCGATCGCCGGCACAAACTCCTAAAAATCAAATATTTTACGATAAAGAGGTTCCGTTGACAAATTGGGCTTAAGACAAGTATTAATAGAGTTAATACGTTGTATGTACGTTTGCTTTTAGTGAAGAATTTTACGCGTAGGTAACCCGCTATTATTTTCGAACGTTGACGGTCAAAAGTGACTGGATGAAGAAGGTAACGTCGGAATTATTGCGTAACCGGAGTTATTAGACACATCTTAACACGGCGACGGCCGTTTTTACATAAAAACCATATTTGTCTTCATTTTTGTCTCCTGCAGAGTATGATGGGACAGGATAATGCGACACATTTTCGAGCTATTGTAGTCTAAGTACCTAACACGTTTGTAGTAAATTCGTATTATTTGACACTGCTGAAATGGTAAGCTTGTAGGAGAAAAAGACGAGATAAAGTGTTTATTCTAACATAGGTGTAAATGAAGATATTTGCAGGAACTAGTATGGAAATGAGTATAGATTATGAACCTTTATACATTCTGATTGTTTTTTATCAAACTGTATATCGATTGCGATCTTTTCTTGCAAGCTATTAATCTTTTATGAAAATTCACGTCCATACACGACGTGATAAAGATTAATAGATTATTACAAGATCGTAATAGATTCAAATAAATTATGAAGGCGAAAAAGCTTCTCAGGTGTGCAGTGTCGTGACATTTTAGAGTGGTTTACAACTTATCTGCGAAACCTAGGAAGTAGCGGAAATTTTAAAATGGTGTGGATGCACGGTTGCAAAAGTAGGCAGTTTTTGTTATAAAAATTGCAGCCATCTTTCTTCAACAGTATTCTTCAGTATTCCTATCAGGGGTGAAGATTAAATATTTAAAAGCAGGGATTATACTGATTTCCTTATTGTAGATATTTAAAGTTTATATAAAAACGAAATAGGAGCAATAATTTAGTTTAACGTGATTTATGTAAACGGGGTTATAACTGGTGACGAATCATGGATTTATGATAATGACATGGAAAGCAAAGCTCAATCATCTCAATGGAAGCTACCGCACGAGCCAAGACCGAAAAAAGCTCGCCAAGTTAAGTCGAATGTGAAGATTTTGCTTAAACCTTATAGTTTTCTTCGCTTGCAGGGGAGTGGTGCATCATGAGTTCTTGCCACAGGGTAGAACAGTCAATAAGGAAAATTATCTGCAAGTTATGCGCAATTTGCGCAAAGCAATCCGCCAGTAACGCCCGGATTTAAGGAAGAACAAAAATTGGCTTTTGCATCACGATAACGCCCCTGCTCGCAGTTACTTGTGCGCGAATGTTTGACGAAAACAACACACTAATAATGCCGCAGCCACCGTGTTTCCTAGATCTGGCCCTCTGTGACTTTTCTTGTTCCCGAAACTGAAGAGGCACATGAAAGGACGATGCTACGATTGAGGAGATAAAGACGGCATCGAAGGAGCTGAAGAGGGCTCTTCAGCCTGCTTTCAGGAATCGTGGGAATGAGTGGTTGGTGGTTCGGGTGAGAAAGATGAGACGGACGAAATGAAGACAGAAGAGAATGAAAGATTATCTGTGGAATATTACTGCCTCAGCATTTGCCTAAGTGATCCAAGGAAACCACAGAAAAACTTGGACCAAGGCAGACGGACCCGGAATCGAACCGGCGTCCTCCCGAATACTAAGCAATGGTCTAAACCTCTAGGCCATGCCGCTCGGTCGTTAGAAATTTTCAGACATGTATATTTAAATGATCGAGAAAGAGAAGAACAATGTAAGATAGATAGAGATAGAATTGGAAACTAGTATGCGAAACTTTACAGCAAATGACTACATTTCATGTAAATGTGATAAGTACTATGAAAAAGGTTATGAGTGGAAAATATGACCCTTTTATGATTTTAACGATGACAGTCAGGTAAACATTGAATAGGTTGCTATTATATTGTGAATTCCAAGAGAAGATTCAAATTGCAATATGCACGATAATGTAAATTAAGATGCAAAGAATATATAGTTAAAACCAAAAACAGTCGAATAAGATTAAAAATTTTCAAACCATCCATCTACTTAAATCTGTAATTAAATAAAAACGATAATCATAACAAAAACCAAACGTTTCGGCGAATAGCGACAGAACAGAGATTTTTTTAAATTCTTAGCTACATGGTCCATTTATATTGTAGATGGCATATTATGTGCATTCTATAGACACTTTATTTCAAAAAAAAAAGAAAACAAAAAAAAATTACCGGTGTTTCATCAGTAAAAGGATTATAGTAATAATGACATGCTTAGGGTGCAGGTCTGCAAAAACTGACGCCCGTCAAAGTTGTAGGCCAGTTTTATGATCATTTGATTGCGGTAATACATCTACAAATTGTGTTAAAATCAACAGCTCGTCCATAAATGTTTATACCCTCGTTAATTTGGCATGTTCAGGGTGGAGGACTCACATTGCCAAAAATTTTTGCAGGCCATTTTTTTTATTAATTTTCGTATTGTTTTTTTCCGATTCAAGTAAAAAGTAGACAGTCGATTGTCTGTTTTTAATACATCATTAAATTAGTGAATCTTCCGGTTTCGAAATTGAAAACTGCTCATTTCCTAATTTTTGTAAATAAAATAGTTGTAGGTTAATTTAAAATAAAGCCACTCACGAATTTTCAGACAAATGTTAATAATTTGATAAAAACTGTACATATGTATATATATCTACGTATTATTATCTTGTAACCCGCAAATCTCCCGGTAACCTCCCAACCGAATGGAAGAAGATTTAATGCGAAGGCGTTGAAGAGCGACATGCGCAGAAAACTTAATAACAAACTTGCGGTACGTTTCTCATGACGTGATTTAAAGGTGCGCCCTTCGATGTGGTTCTGTCTCCGTTGGAGAGACAAATAAGGGAAATGCGTTTTAATCGAAGAGGAGAGGAGAGTTGTATTTATTCTTATGCGCAGGCATATTTTACTGCTGAAACGCAATAAATACTGGCTGTAATGAGACTAATTTATGATAGTGGGCAGAATTGCATAGGTAAGACCGGAGAGAACACTGCAGAAGGACTCGGTATAATTGGTCGATTGCGACGTTGGAATTATGACCAAACAACAAAAATGGAAAATGACCGCCATTCTTGTTATTCTGACATCCTACGATCTACTTCTGATGCTATAACGCGACGGACAATTGCTGGTCCTTCCAAGTGAATTGTAATCATTGTTGGCGTTGATGCGATGGATACAGTGGGCATCAGTTGGATCTGGCTTTAGTTTAACGGACAATAAAAACAGTCAAAAGAACATAAAAATGCGAACGAATATTTCACTAACGAACAAAAAATCTGAGTTGTCGGTTCTTGTTGTAACAAAAATTACAGCTTGAAACTCGTCTAGATTTTGAAAGATAATGCAGGTTTGTAATACAGACTTTTAAGTCAAGGACCATTTCCGTTTTATGTACTTACCTAGATAATCTGATAAATTAATTAGTTTATCTATATATTATACGTTACAGCTGGTTGAAGTTGGTAAATTTAATGTAATAATAGATATGTATCTCGTATACATAACAAATATAGTCGAATGTGAAAAGAAGTTAAAACGGGATGACAAAACGATAAAAAATTTGTCCCTTTTTACATGTTATATAATACTCATTAATGCAAAAATAATTAAAAAAAATCACAAAATTAATTCCGGGCATCAGCATTAAGATTTGTATCACTGCTTATTATTAGTAGGTAAATTAAGAACAAACAAACATCTGTAAAATAACATAAAAATTATGTAATGCATTTATAATGATGTGAAACTGCCAGAACAAAATAATTTGAAACAATTGAAATTTCTGGCGAAGGATTATAATAACTAGATGGTAACAGTAACGAGACGCGAGTTTTAGGTAAGCGAAAGACTTCTGGGCGTCCTAAACTATGCTGGGTACTGTTCAAAATATTAAAGGAATGAAGCTGGCCATAAGAAGGAACTATTTTTTCATAAAAAGAGTGCCGTTGTGATTGACCAACCGAAAACATCTCATCTAGACCGGTATATAAATATTCTTATAGAATCAAATTCAAAACCGAAAAGTTATGTTACAAAACCTAAATGAGCCCAGATAGTTACGTGTCTTGTAACAATCGGTTTATTATTAATTAAATAATTAACAATAATGTTAATTTTTCAAAAACAGTTGCACGTCGACCCAAATGGTAATTAGATCGCAGCGTCTATTAAGACATAATAACATATCAAAACTATTGAATCATCGAATATGTATTCTTTATTCCCTGTTTCTTCCCCTAATTCAATATATGAAAAAATAATCACGGTCAATCTATGGCTCGATGATTTTATTTTTCATAAGATAGATCTCCTATACACGACCGCAATAGTATTTTCAATAATAAAATTTTAATGGAATTGTTTTCTTAAATAGTCAGCCTGCTGTTCGTCCATAACCTCACAGTGTAGATATTTCGATACCTAAGACACCAGTTAAATTTGAAATGAAGAGGAAGAGACAGTCACATGATCAGCAAGATTTAAAGATTTTGAAGATTTATACAGTGTGAACTAAATGACTCAATTCGAGACTTAAGACTTTCAAAAATATAACTAAACTTTTAGGTTCCTGCAAAACGAAAACTGGCTCCTGATACGTCATTTTCATGGTACAGAGATAGAGAAAGGAAATGTATTTCTTGTTTCATTACCCAAAACGAAAATTTAGTTTACTGTATGATATTTCGAATCTAATGCATATTATTGTTTAATGCAGACTACAAGCCGAATGAATGTAGACTTTTCATTGATTCCTCAAAAAGAAGTATGAAAGCTGCGCTTCTAATACGTAACGAGAATAAATATACGAATGTACCTGTTGGCCACTCTGTGTTTCTAAAAGAATACTGCAACTATTACGAAAATGAGTGGATGGTATGTGGAGATATAAAAGTATCAAAATGCTAAAAGATGAACTTTTCGTGGAAAAAATTAGTCAAATTGAAAAATAAGAATGAATAACTCCTAAAAATATCAATAAAAATTTTCTTGCGAATTAAAAAAGTGCCAGTTACCTACGTTAAAGTTGTGGAAAGTATGTTAGGAAAATTCAATAATTTGGGCTATAATATGAGTTTAAAAATTCATTATCTTTAGTATAATAGGTGAAAATTGATTAATGTAACTTCATGGGGTTGTTTACCTTATTTATTTCTTTAAAAATAAGTGAAATTTCATATTTTGAGAAAACCTTTCGTAATGGAAAAAAAGTATAACAGATACTTGTAAATCGGTCATCAAACCTATTTCAAACGAACTATACTAATTTAATAATTTTTTATTGTCTTAAATTTTGCAGATCCCTATGATGTTTTCATCTCTTGAAGATCAAACAGGTTGTGGTTAAGAAGATTTCTCTGATTTAAAAATTGCCTAAATGGCTAATTAAATAAATAATTTTCTTAATCATAACGTTGCCCGAGTTGCAAAAAATATGGGGGTCATGCAGTCGTCACTAAATTTATGCCGGGTAATAGAAGGGTACTTTTTCTACTACCTTCATGATCTGCGTCACTCTCTGGTTGTAGGGATTGTTAATAGACATAACCTACAATAAAATTCGGGAAAACGTAAGCTGACAATATTTAACTTACTCTATTTATTAAATATGGTAACTATGTTACACCATAATGGTTGTATTCTTTGTCCTATGAGGGATTGAGTTGAGGTTGCAACAGGCAAAAGCATCAGAAAGACAACGATAATTCAGATGATCTACTAGTAGAATAGTTATATTTCTAACGTGATTTAACAGTAATTGGTAGCATCTCTAATTAGTAATCATACCAGTTAGGTTAAAAACAATTTTTAACATTTCAGTAATGCCTTCTTTTTTGAAATGTTCATTGAACTAATATTATAAAATATACAAATGAAATAAATGACACTAGATAATATAATCATCATCATATAGCTAAAACTTTAAAAATGATCACAAAATTTTCTAATAATACCTATACAATGACAAATAACACGTCAGTTACATCGACTGCTAGCCACTTGGTATCACTGTGGTTGTTTCAGTTTAATTTTAATATTTTTTTTAGTCGTTAGAGATAGATTTTCTTATCATTATTCAACCTATTTTATGTTGTTATATTGGAAATTTTCATAATTTCAAATGCATTCAAGCTAGTCAAATATCTCTTAAATATTGTTTTCCAATAACAATAACAGGCTGATTTGGCCCCAATGGTCAGGTTCTGCGAAGGTCTTCGACGAAAACCCCTTTTGTTAATTTCATTATTAATGCTCTTCAATTGTATGAAGGCTACAGGAATTTCATAGCTCGAGGCAGAGTCATACCCTAGTTTTTTCCTCTTAATGGCTTCTGGCTCGTATTCTTTTGTTGCATACCAGGTATTCGCAGAACAATTTTTGATTTTGTCACATAATTTAGAGTCAGTTACGTTTTGTCCTTCTTCTTATTAACTTGCGTTTTCAAATTCGTATTTTCTTCGTTGTGTCTGTAGTTGTAACCTGTTATTTCATGGTTAATAATTCATTTGTAGTGTTTTATATCAAGTCGCTCTGTTAAAACCAACATTTTGAGAAAATACTGATCGTGATTTCACGGCAATTACTTCTATAAAGTTATATTTTTATGGCGTTTATTTTAAAGCCACCCATTCTCATCAATATTAGATCCTTTCCTTATTTTTGAAAAAGAAAAATTATATACACGAATTTCGTTGATAGATTCATATCCATTATTCATTCGTGGGATACACAATATATATTTCAGATATTGTGTGCTTGTTATATCAAACCACAGAAAGATACTACACTACCCAGTAAAATTCCACAAAGTAGTCATTACATAAAATTATATCGCGTTGAAATTGCCTCTAAACATGAACTGCATGTCTTTCGTTTTCCTACTAATAATGGATATGTACGACATTGTTGCATGTTATTAAACATGCCATGCACAATAGAATATCTACCGCAAATCAATAGTCTAGCAGACAGCATATAATCAATTCCTTGTAACTACGTTATAGAGCCTTTTAGGCTATCTATGTAAACAGTTTTTTATTTTGCAACACGTACAATTACGAGTTATCAGTAATCTTAGAATACACTAATTCTGGTAGTGGTTAACAGGTTGTATGCATATATGCTGCTTAAATACTCCTAAATCTTCCTCCTACAAGACGCCAGTGTAAAATATAAATCAGAACAGTAAATCCTCCTTCTTACTTTAAAACAACTCCAAAAATTTTTTAAAACATAAAAATGAAAAGAAATAAAAACAATTTTATTACTTCAAAAGGCATAAAACTTGTAATTAAAACAAAATCGAATGGAGTTTTCATTACTCTAAAAAAAACAATAATTATATTGTGACCTGCTCTTAAAGCTAACCTTTTCTTTTATTTAGTATTTTTTTATTAGGTAAGCCCATCCTTGCTCCCTTTCATGATTTCCCTAAATACGTAATTTTCTATTTCAAGGACACCTGCAATATATATGACATTTAATACTTACTTTGGAAAATATATAAAGATTTGATATATTCTAAAAACCCTATAAATCTAAAACCATGCATTTATGCCGTTAAACTCACTAATTAAACTCAAAACATTGTGCAGGTTACTACAGGCATGTTTTAAACTGCACGACTTTTTGATCTTTATAATTTTGCCTGTCCTACATATGTATAGGTACTTTCTATACTTTTATTATTTTAAGTGCCTTTTTCAAATAGTTAGCACTACAAAAATTCCTCACTGTACATTTTCCCGAGATTCTTTAAACTTACTAAAAGTATTAAACTAAAAAAAACACCAAACGTGACCTTACATACCGACATGAAACCATTCCCATGGTGGCGAATTTGATAAAAAGTAAGATTTTTTTGCAATAAACGAAAATCAGTTATCTAAGTACGTTAGAAAGTGATAGGTATCTCTCCAATAAATTATCCGCTGAAAGTCTTATCCACCGTTCTTGTAGTATATGTAACTACCCGACGAAACCTATATCCAAATATTAGAATGAAAACAACTCGATACACTTATGCTGAAATTAAAATTTGTTGGTAGATCACATTGTGGAAGAGCATTTGGAAGTTAAGCAAACAGATAAATAAGAAAGTAGGACAATTAATAACAAAGAGAAAACAAATGAATGTGCTAGATATGATATTAAATAAAATTTTATATATA
>NW_020438890.1:1331660-1345292 GCF_000699045.2 Agrilus planipennis
TTTATATACATTTTTGTTTTAAGAAATTGCTAAACATTTTCGTCTAGTACTGTACAGTTCTAGCCGATCTCCTAAGACCGCCCATCGAGAGCTCTGCTCGTTCAAGCTTGTTCCAACTATTTCTGTCTTGCTCACGCCTAGTGTGTATTCGTTCTATCTTCGCGCAGATTTCTTCAAGGTCACAATTCCAACAAATTGAAATGGACTGTAAGTATGTATGTTCAGATCCGATTGATCTATGTAACATCCGCTTCCTGGAATAATTATACCTTAAGAAACAAATAAGTCTAATAATGCAAAAGAACTTTCTTATTAGACTTGTTAAAAGAAGTTGAACAGGCAGGGGCGAATTAGGTACCCGTAAGGCAAACTAGGACATGCCTAGAGCGCGAAGGTACAAAAGGGCGCGCGCCCGGAATTTTTGAAAAATAAAAAAATAATTGTCAGTAAGTACCTATGCACTTCATACACAACATAAAAAGATTCTTTAATTTTATAGAGACGTAGAGCTTCCGAAACGTGCTCTGCCTTCTTGATTATTCCTACAACGCCTGACCTATACAAACTAGATCCTACGGATAACCCACAGTAACACCATTTTTATGAAATTGATATTTAATTTTTTGTAGTTATTTTGACTAATATAATATTAATTACATTAATAATTTCAAAAAAAATACCAACATGAATGCTATCAAATAGAAATATTAATACGCTCGAAGATTGAGGCTAGTGCGTGTGTACACGGAAAAAGATTGTGGTTGCGACAACAGCAACTGTAGTTGCAATTACTACAAATTGGGAGTAAAGAAATGAGGAGTAAAATCTCTACCACACAATTATGTAGTAATACCAACTACAGTCATGATCAGCAGATCCGTAGCCAAAAGGGAGGATGCCGGGGAGTACCCCCTTCAATATTACCTCAGTTGACCTTTTCAACTTGTTTTATTAATTAGGAAATATGCTGAATAATTTCGTGTAAAACGCCTGTAGGTAAAACTGCTTGAGAAACTCGAAGAGCATTTGTCTATACTGGCTGTGATAAGATTACAAAAAGGCATAGGGACATCGGTCATTATTTCGGTAGCAGGTAGCAAAGTTTATGCTTACAGTAATATCAAGAAATTGGAATTCTGATCAATATTTCTGGCCGAAAGTCCGAAAGTAAAGTAAAAAGTAAAGAGGAAAGAAAGGCGCAATAAACATTATAAATAAAACCAGATAATCCCTTATTCCAAAGGCAACAAGAAGATGTAATTCGAAACTTAATGTGCCAAAAGTTTTGCTAGAAAAGTTAAAATTACTCCAGAACAGGATTTTCTGGCATCACCAAACGAAGACTTTCGGCAAGAATTGATAACTGGGAATCCAATACAGCGAGCGTTGATATAAATACTTTAGTATAGAAAAGAATTCGTAAGCGTTTAAGATAAAATTAAAAACATTGTACGAGATGAACTAAAAATGGTTATAGAACGTTTGAATTCAATATCAAACATTCTCACAAACCTTTTAGAAGAAAAGAATATTACAAGTGAAGATACTGAAAAATTGATTCTGATACTACGTAATTTTNATTTAAAGATATTAGTTGATATATGCTCTTCTTCATCAATGTAAAATGTACTACTTACTATTAGTAGTAGTTATAATTTTTAAATCTATGGCCGCTAGAGGGACGCCGATGAGGTGTTTGCCTATAAGGCGCTCTCGACGTTTAATCTGCCTCTGTGAACAGGCAAGTCTTAATTCCATCAGCTTGGGCGACAGAAGTTGCATTCAACGTAATATTTACAATGCAGCAGTTAAGTTCACCTCAATCTTTAAGTGATATGTTAATTCATTCCTCAAGCGTTGGAATCTGTGTATTTCGAAACTATTCAAAAAGAACCTTTTCTTTTAGTCAACAACCTCCAAGAAAGTATTGTGATTTTTTTGTGTACTAAAAATCTTATTTGTGCAATTGCAAGCAGTTTACTTGGATGGAACAATTTCTCACATTTTCTTTTTGCATTTGTTCGCCGTTCATGGATAGAAAAACTAACATTAATTGCCTTTGATATTTGGAGTTAATTAGATCATCCTGTACGTGTCAAAATAAAATGCTGTTCTCCTTTTTGGATTGCAACCAAATAAAAAGTACACAAATGAAATTTTGCACTTAAATTATCATAAACTTATGGGATTGTATATGACGTTGTGTGTTATTAATTATTATTATTGAACACAGCAATTCAATAAAACTATTTACACACCAGAAGTTTCACAGGTTTGTAGGCAAATATTCCCATTTTCATGGATAGTAGTGACAAGTAGAAATAACATATCTCGCAGAAGGTTTTTTTTTCATGAAAAATAACGTAAACATACCTCAATAACCATGACATGGATGATGAAGACGTATCTAACACCTACTTTTTACTTGATATTATTAATTAAAGAAAGCTTTGTGGGAGTTGATAAACGGTTGAATGTAAATGAGTTTCTACTATTAATAAATCGTGTCACGACAGTGCGTATGAGGCAATAAAGTGTAGAACATGACGCTTGAATTATAATTACGATATTATAATTAAAACTTTAATTGAATTAAACTCTGAAATTTCTGACCAATATACCTACTGTTTCTACTGATAAACGTTTATTGTAGAATGGTTCAAAAAACACATACGTGCACATATTTTTTTAATCTGAACGTATAAATTTTGTGCACATATCACATCATCATCATTATAAGGTCGTAAGTCCTAAGGCTGGTTGGACACGAACTCCACTTTTTCCTATCCTGAGTTAATCTTCGCATTTCCCTAAAACTAGAACAGCCTAATTCCTTAATTATTTGCGAACAGTAATCTAATCTAGGTCTACCTCTACCCCTCCTAACTCCTGTTTCTGCCTCTAATATGTCTCTGACTAGACCATCATGCCTGAGAAGGTGTCCTACCAACCTATCTTGCCTATTGTTTATTGACTTCCATAGAGTCCTCTGTTCTCCTATTCTTTTTAATACCTCTTCATTTCTAACCTTTTCTACTCACGTTATCCTCATCATTCGCCTTTAACACCACATTTAGAAAGCTTCTAACCTTTTCACAAAGAAAATAAACGTGTGCTCTCTCGTGCGACAATGGGACTTACCCGGCATAGCTTATCATTAGTTTACCTATCAAAATAATGCTTTTTCGAAGTTCATTCGTTAATCCTTCCGTAAGCCAAAATTGTAATACAGTGGATTTCATTTATTAGGACCCTGGTTATAGCGACCATTTTGCTGTAGCGACGTTAAATCTAAGTCCCTTGAATTTAAAGCATACTTTAGTATAAAATTAATGTGGCTATAGCGACATCGGATGTAACGCTGAGTTCGGGTGTAGCGACTGTTGTTTAATGAATCGTTTGTAACAAATCCCTAGTAATCCCATGCAGATATAGCGACCGGTGTCGGCCGCCAAAGACACAAAGAGCTTTCTTATCTTTTGATTACAACCACACAGATAGTCAGTAGGTGTGGTGATCTTTACCGTTTGTTTATAGATATTAGCCAGGTAGATAGTTAAGCGTGTACGTTAAAATAATTCAGTTACAAAGTGATATCCTGAGTAGCAACTGAGCAACTGTGTTTGGTAAACTTTTGAATATGTATGACACCAAGATGCACATTCACTGTTAAAAAAAAGACGGTAATAAAATCAAAATTGAAAAGTGGTGAAAACTATACATACGTATCTGTATCTGTTTACGTTTGCCTGTAACGACTTCCGGATATAACGACGAAATTATAGTGGTCCCTTCGTCATCGTTATACCCGGAATCCACTGTATTTATGTTACGTATGGTCCCTTGTTTGAGAACGAATCGCACTAAACTAGTAATTTTGTCAAAAAAACAAACTAGTAAGAGTGCCTACCTCATCAAATATTATCATTCGTGTCATTATAGAATCGTTAATATGAAAACAAATTCAACTCGCATCTCCACTCTTCACTACGATCTATACTGATCGTGAGTCAAACTTTAAAAACAAAAACACGTTTATTTAGAACTAGAACATCTGACAAAAATAACTATGTATTTACAAACGCTAATCTAACTTAAGTCTCAGTTTGCTATTCTCTACTCGATAGCAGTGATGGATCGTTGGCGAACGAAAAAGAACAAGTTTGCAAAGAACCGTTAATGTTATAGTGAATGAAAAGATAATTAAATTAAATAATCGTTTTCGTTTGTTTTGTTTGTTCGTTCAAGACTTAGAATTAGTCTACGATAACTATTGAATGAACTTAAACAAAAATGACATTAGGACATGTTTACTCGACAGTATGTCTCGCATCATACAAGAGGGAAAAATACACTGATGAGCCTACAAAAATGACCACCCACAAATATTGAATAGCTCATTGAGACTGAGGTTGAGCGTGTCTAGTAGATGGTATCATTGTCCAAGCCCAACGTATAAATTGCAAAAATACATTACATCCATAAAATCTGAGCTTTGCGAAGACGCGATCGTAATTCCTACATCTATATGTTGCTTCACTTCCTAAATCTAAAGTATTAAAGGGCAGTTTATTCCAAATAGGTACATCTGATGTACTAAACGATATATCAAATTGTAAAGCAAGAAGTATCCGTATTCAATACCCGGACAAATAATCTGCAACAGGCGTTCAGGATAAATTTTGCAACTAAAAACATCCATGTCTTATCCGATATCCGAGCACTATTGCTGGTATGCGTATCCAATATCCGAATATATTTTATTAGTATCCGAACCTTGCTTTGGTAGGGACGCAGATGCTTACTTAGGTGTTCATTTGTAATCATCATCATCATAAGGTCGTCAGTCCTAACACTAGTTGGACACGTACCTCCACTCTTTTCTATCCTGAGTTAATCTTCGTATTTCCCTAAAAATAGAACAACCCATATCCTTAACTATTTGCTAACAGTAATCTAATCTAAGTCTACCTCTACCCCTCCTAACTCCCGTTTCTGCCTCTAATATGTCTCTGACCAGACCTTCATGCCTGAGAAGGTGTCCTACTTAACCAATCTTGCCTATTTCTTATTGACTTCCATACAATCCTCTGTTCTCTTACTCTTTCTAATATTTCTTCATTTCTAACCTTCTCTATCCACGGTATCGTCATCATTCGCTTGTAACACCGCATTTCAAACGCTTCTAACCTTTCCTTTTCCGCCGCGCCCACCGTCCATTTTTCACACCCGTATAACGTGCCACGCTCCAAACATAGATCTTTAACAATCTTTTTCGAATTTCTAAATTAACCGTTTGCAAGCATAAAAATGACTTCTTTTTAATGAAGGAGATTCGACCCTGCGCTAACCTCTGCTTTGTATCCCTACTACTCCTTCCGTTCTGACTTATCCGACTTCCGAATATCAGCCACTTCTTCTTACTTTTTGTATCCTATATTTATATTCGTTCTTTCGCTAATTTTTTCTTTCCTTGTATACCAGTATTTTTCTTTTACTTTTATTTATTTTCGTAAAACCTCATTTGTAATAAAACCACAAAATTACCTATATTTATTATGTTATTTTAATCGTCAATTCGCCAAACGCAAGGAAGTTTTGAAGCATTATATGTCAGGCAACGTTCTGCAACCCCATTTTTCATTCTCACTTAAATTCCAAATAAATATGCCTGTGATATAGTACTAGGCACACGCACTCTAGGAATCGAAAACATTTGTCATGTTACAACAATACTTCATATAAATCGTTTGTCGTAAAGGCGACTTCGGACCACCATAGAGACAAATAAACTACTGGTAGGTGTACGTAATGCATAATAGGCTGGTATGTGTTGTAAATTGCGCGTGTGTATCGTACGGAAAATTGTAAAGCGAAAAGTTGCAACCGAATGTATACCATTTATGGTTCTTTTTAGACAATAGCGTATGTATCAGTTTCAATTTAGCTATCGGTGGAAAACTACATCTTATTCAAACGTCAGTCAGGAATAAAATAGGGAGCTCGACAAAGCGCTTGATAACAGATCGTTTCCAGTAAGAAATAGTTGCAGAAGTGACCGTTTGACAGACAAGTACAAGTTATTTGTAATTTGATACGTGCCTTACTTGTCTTGCATAATGGCTACATTGAAATTCAGTCATTAATCAACTAACTTATTCAATGTGATCTGCTTCTTTACGTTTTATCAAAGTAAATCACACATGACTTATTGCATAATTACCGTCAATAATAAATAATTACATTTGTACATATACATATATACTTCTAGTAATACTACTACAAACTTCGACAAATACATGTACCTATAGATGAATTAAGGGACACGAAAACAAATACTATTATCTAAACTGAAAACGAAGAGTACCCACAACAAAAATTAGGAAGTTCGCGTATCTATAGAAAATAACAAATGAAAGATAATTGACAAATAATCTAAAAAAAATGTGGATTATTCAAAAAATTTAGGGCAAGACGATATTGAAGTTGGATACTGTTTGTCATTTGTAGAAAAGTGTACTGTTTTTGAGAGTACTTTGACCTACCAAAGTGATGTATGTCATTGAAGGTTACGTTAGGTTAGGGTAGGGTATGGGTATGCATAATTCGTTCATGTTGTTTTTTTACCGTAACCTAACCAATCGCAACCTAACCTACTGATCAATTCTTCTATTTGATTGCTTAGAATTATAACTTTTGATTTTGTAATACATTTGCTCTTATGTTCTAAATAGGGTGTTTCTGAAATAAGTAGCAAGCTTTGGAGGGTGCCAACTAGATACAATAGGGAATCACATATGGTTTGTACAGCAGCGTAATTAAGAGACAAAAAAAAATGTAAGAAAACCACAATAGGTTACAATCTGAATCCGGTCCTGAGCGTGAATTTTAGTACAGATTACGTTGTCTAGGTACAGACTATGTACCTATTCACCAAGTTGACATAAAGAATTCGAAGCTACAAGGACGGAGAACGTAAACAATACAGCTTGTCGATCGGCTAACGATAAATTAACCATCAGCAAAACTACTATTACAGCACATAACTTTTTAGATACCTATCACAGTATTAATAAATTAATTACATTTTTTCATTGTTGATAGTCATCATCTTAAGGTCGTCAGTACTAAGATTGGTTAGACACCCACCTACACATTTTCCTATCCAGAACTAATCTTTGCATTTCCGTAAAACTACAACAACCTACATTCTAAACCATTTGTGAACAGTAATCTAATCTAGGTTTACCTCTACTCCTCTTAACTCCTGTTTCTGCTTCTAATATGTTTCTGACTAGACCTTCATGTCTGAGAAGGTGTCCTACCAACCTATCTCGCCTATTTCTTATTGACTTCCATTGAGTCCTCTGTTCTCCTATTCTTTCTAATACTTCTTCATTTTCTTCAGTTCTCTGTTCATATTTCGCACTCGTACATCGCTGCGCTCCAAACATATACCTTTAACAATCTTTTTCGAATGTCAAAATTCGCGAGCATAGAAGTGGTTTCTTTTTATTGAAGGCGACTCGACCATGCGCTATCTTCTGCTTTATATCCCTACTACTCCTTCTGTCCTGACTTATCTGACTTCCTAGATTCCGAAAATCAGCCACTTCTAATTTTTCGTCTCTTATTTTACTTTTTAATGTTTCAGTTTGTTAGAGTTTTACTCTACAATTGTTTCGACTTTTTAGACCTTTATCAGAAGTATTTATCGTTAGTTACTAATTCTATCAGACTTTTTAACTTTTCGGAGTTTCATTTTCACCAGCTACTAATGGTGGTGGTTAGGGTGAAGAGAGGAAAATATTATCTGTGGAATATTACTGCCCCAGTATTTGCCTATAAAGGATACAAGGAAGCTACTGAAAGCATCGACTCGAATCGAACTGATGTCCTCTCGAATGTCAAGCAATGGTCCAAACTCCAAACCTGTAGCTGTAGGTCACGCAATTTGTGTTTGATTTCAGGTATTTTTGAATTTTTAACTGTTCTAACAGATGTACCTCATTTTTACATGTAACAATTCTACATTTTCTATATTGATAAAATGATTGTTTTATATGCAATGTATTGCTATACCTACCTGTAGTTTTTTGTTGGTTAAAAATAATGGATCTTTTATGTTATTTAATTCTATTTTTAACACTTCTACCGGTCTGGCTTTTATATAAAAAGCATCGCATGTACATAAACATATCTCGCATCTAAACATGCCCTGAAGAAAGGTTTAAAGAACACAATCAGCTATTAAGTTTATAAAAATACCTCTTTTAGTAAATATCAGGTCATAATACAAACGTGTACAATAATCTTCGAGTGGGCAGGTATAATTTGAAAAAAAAATTTAAGATCGCGTGATGGCAGATAATATTGCATGGTTACGTTGTAACGCCTACACCAAAGCTGGGAAGCCAAAAGCTTTATGCGTGAAAGGGACAACTGCAGCACGGACCCCCAAACAACATTTTAATGCCCTATTTGGCGCGACATATTTCGAATTTTATATTTTTGCTTGTCATGAAATAACTTTAAGGTGGCTGTAAAGGTGATAATCATCTTCTGCAGCGTGGGGTTAAGCGTATTTACGCGTTTATTGTCAAATAAATTTTTCGTTTTACGTAAATGAACTGCTAATGCTCCTTCTTTAAGTTCCATGTTAACACCAACAGAGACGTGTAATAGCAGACATACATATAGAAGTGAATGTTTATTAGGAAACCGAAATTTCCTTTAATGATAGTTTACTAATCAACTTATCCGGCTGAATTTCAACCAAATTAACAAAATATCGTAGTTCGGTATAAAGGCGCGTAACTAACTTCAGCATTTCACATAGGCCCAATACAAACAACGTGGATAACTTAAAATACATGTATATGCATTCTTCAATGCGACTCATAAACATTTGTGTGTATACACTTGGCAATGTTTATTTACGATTTGATTTTTATGTAATTTAATACATTTGGCAGTTTCGCCCAGACTATTCTGGGGAAAAATAACAAGATTTTTAAACAATAATTTTAGTATTCTGAAAAACTTTGAGGTAGAAGCACTGCTTTATTTGCCTATGTTTGTGTTTTGGTCGTCATACAGCTGCGTTTGTGTTATTGTCGTCCTCAAAGGAGAAATGTGGAAAGGTTTTTTTGGGAAGCTTAACGAAACAGGTTGTTAGGATCCACCCTCTATGAAACTATTAGAGACATGTAACATAATTCAATAGGCACCTTAATTTTTTATTCGCGCGATAGCCTGATCAATATGATATGAAATAAAACACACAGACACTTTGTTGCGTTACTTCTCAGTTTTTATCATTGTCCAAACGTTACAATTAGCTACAGAAAGGATAATATGATTCACTATTTGCTAATCTATCAATACCTCGCTAAGTACAGGTCTGACGAAGGAAGCTGGCGAGCGGTCGCGCAGGTACTTGCCCATTTATGACCTATTTGGGTAAGTCACTTGGAACCGATACACAAATAAGCTTTCAGTAGGCGTAAATTATATCATTGATACAGATAGGACAGTAGCATACTAGAAAATAATGTAAAAACATGACTTATCAAAAAGAAAAAGTTAACCTTGCTTCTGTTTTATACTTAGTTTTCACATTCAGTGTCATCATGGGAATCTCTATCACTGTCACCAACATCAACAATTAGTTCTTCTGTTTGTCTGTCTATTACTTGCTCACTGACTCCTATTTTTAAATATTTTATCTACGCCCCTGATAGAAATACTGCAGAATGACGGCTGCAATCTTTATACCTAAAACTGCCTACTTTTGCCACAGCGCACCCACGCCATTTTAAAATTTCCGCCAGCTTCCAGCGTCAGCCCTGTACACCTCTTACTGAAATATAAACGTACGGCTTATACGAGGGTGGATTGATAAGTTTCCGGCCTAACCAAGAGATGACGCCACTAGGCCTACCTTGAGGTGACATTCTATAGTACCATCCTTGGATAGCTTGTAGCTATAGTTTCAGCCCGATCTCCTTGCTAGTGTAGGTTTGACAGCACGCTGAACAAGACGCCTCTGTGGTTTTCGTAAAAATGGAAAAGCAGGAAAATCGTGCTGTCATCAAATACTTTTATTTGAAGGGGTTAACGCCGAAGGAAATTAAAAAAGAGATGGACTCAACACTGGGGACATCCTCCCCGTCATATTCAACCGTTAAGCAGTGGGTTTCCGAGTTTAAAAAGGGTCGTGTGAGCACCTCTGATGGGCCTCGCTCAGGACGCCCCGTTGAGGTCACAACTCCAGATATGATCGAAAAAATTCATCAAATAGTGCTGGGAGACCGCAGATTGAAAGTGCGTGAGATAGCTGAGACCTGTAAGATGTCATATGAACGTGTGCAACATATTTTGCACCAACATTTGCATATGGAAAAGCTCTGTGCAAGATGGGTGCCGCGTTTGCTAACAGTCGACCAAAAATTGATTCGAAAAAACATTTCTACCGCAAATTTGTCATTGTATAAGCGTAATCCAAGCGAATTTTTGCGTCGATTCGTAACCGTTGACGAAACGTGGGTCCACCACTACACTCCTGAAACCAAAGAACAGTCTAAACAGTGGATTGGACCAGGGGAACCAACTCCAAAGAAGGCAAAAACAATTTTTTCGGCGAACAAGGTTATGGCTACTGTTTTTTGGGATGCAAGAGGTATTATATACATTGATTACCTTGCAAAGGGTAATACTATCACTGGTCAATACTACGCAGACTTATTGCAACGTTTGAGCCACGAGGTGAAAATTAAACGACCTCATCTGGCGAAGAAAAAAATCTTGTTTCATCACGATAACGCACCAGCGCACACGTCAATCGTTGCGACGGCTAAAATCAACGATCTAAAGTTTGAATTGATGCCGCACCCTCCTTACTCTCCAGACCTAGCCCCGAGTGACTATTTTCTGTTCCCTAATCTCAAAAAATGGCTTGGCGGTAAGAGATTTGCGGACAATGAAGAAGTAATCGAAGCTGTAAATGGTTATTTTGAGGAGCTTGACGAATCAGTCTATAGAGATGGCATTAATAGACTGGAACACCGCTATGAGAAATGTATCAGCCTTGGAGGAGATTATGTTGAGAAATAAAAAAAAAAAATTTTTAAAAACCTTGTTTTTCTTGGTCAGGCCGGAAACTTATCAATCCACCCTCGTATACCTACGTAAAAAGCAACAATAATTATTTAAAGTTCCAAAAAACGCACGTCTGGGGGAATTGAGAAGAAAGAACATGGATAGTTATGAACAAAATTTATAAATTCAAAGTACCTACAAATAAATACAGATTTAGAATTTACTTTGTTGTCGTAATTAATGGGAAAACTGAATGCTACAAAGTTTTAGTCTTCTACAATCGCTTCAAAGTCCATGGTACACACCATACCACACTAGATATTGCGACCATTCGACGATAGACGAAAATTGGCCTCGCAATCAACCGGTCAACCCAATCGATTTGTTGGTCACCCCTGATATATATACCATAGATATACATTAAACGTACGTGTGACAAGTCAAACACTACAGAATAACGGTCGACAACAGGCAGACCGCGGTCCAGATCCGGACCGCGGAAGGCCAAAAATTTTTTGAAAATAAATTAGTCAAATAAAGTATATATTTAAAAAATATTTTTCTGTCGATAACACCCTTATTGTTTTTTGAAGGAAGGAATATGTTTTCTCTGGACCTCGATCAAAATTTTCAAAAACATGCAAACCCAACCTAAAATTACTTGCCGAATCCTGGTATATACTACACTCATCTTCATCCATACGGTCCACAAAAACTTCCTTTCACGCTTTTACCAGGCTAGAACTGACAGTGCTATTTTATGAAATCGCTGCACTGAAGTGTCATGTGTTGATGTAATTTAATGTTAAGCAAAATTTGAATGCAAGAGATTGTAAACAAGGCTTGATGTTTTTATTTTTGTCATAAGGTTTACTAAACCGAAATAATTCTACTTTAACGTACACTTTTTTCTTCATTTTTCTTCCAGATTCAGTTGTTCAGTTTTAATAAGAACTTACCAAATTATGGTGTAATATACATAATATGTAGGTACAATATAGTAGTATAATCATAATGGTATTATTGTCAATGTCCATGCATATGTATTCACTCATATGGATCAAGAGTATGAAGAAATATACAAAATCATAATTTTTAGCAACTGATAGATATGGTTGCATATTTGTAACTGCTTTTTAATTCTTAATAACTTTTCTTTATAAATGTCTACTATTTTCAAAATTACCTGTTACACAAATTTCAAAATTAAGTTAAAATTTCCAAATAAAAATAGATGGAATCCAGATACTCAAAGCTATATGTTATAATACAGGTTGCACGGATCTTTGCCTTCATGATTACAGTAATTTGGAAAACTATTATTCAATAAATTTATCGTTAACATTGTAGCTTATTGACTAGGACGTCATTATTTGTGTATAAATAAAACCAATTGCCCTTAACTTTCACTAAAAATCCTTAAATCAATCCTCGATGTTTATATATTATATATGCACAACTTTAGCAAAGTGATTAAAGAATGGTTGCTTGGGTTCTTTGTCTCTTATTTCTGCCGTTGTACTGCCGAAGAATAATTTAATATATGCACGTCAAAGTTAATTGCTGTTGCGGAAAAGACAATGGGTACTTGAAAGTTCAAAATCATGGACGTGGATAAAAGAACCGAGAAAAACTGATGATTTAGTTACATGTTCGAGTCGTTTAAAGTTATGATTCGCTTTATGATTCCGAACAATGTCCACGTATTCTATCCCATGATGGATGCCATACATACATATAAAGAGTGCACAACAATAACATAGGAACAAATGAGCATACATGCTTATGTATGTATTCATATCTGTGCATGCATAGATGCAAAGCTCTGAATCTATTTCACGATGAGTGAAGTTGTGGGCGACAGAAGACAGAAAAATCACAAAATATTTTAAGCGGAATTAATTGTTATCACTACAGATAACCTCAAATTACTGAGGAAAAATTTTTGCTGCTGTCACGCCCTCGCCGGAAATCGAACCCGGGTTTTACGCACCACTGCTCATTGATTTGAGGTTATAGAAACCCAAAGACTGACTTTTAAGGTCCGTTGATACCTTTACAACCTTTTATAACAACCTCACAGCAGGAGAACTACTGAACATTAGATAAATGACTGAAGGTCGCCAGGACCGGATAAAAGTATAAATGAAATTATGTATTTTAGACAGCTATTGAAATTAAAATTTTAATAAATAAAATAAAAAAGTGGAAAAGTATTGAAATAATGAATTTAACTTTACAGTTAACAGTTTTTCATGATATTCAAAATCATCTTTATTAAATATTTACTTATAGGCCAAATAAAATATTTTCATTAAAAACAATTAATATTTATTATTGTTTAAAAAATGGTAGACACACTTAATCATTTCTTGAAATTTGTATTAGTCATATGGGGTAACTGCCCTAATGGGCAACCCACTTTTGAATGTATTAATATTCCGTGGTAATTACGCTAATTAGCGTTGCAATAATAATTTTTACTTTTTTGAAAGGCTGCAAGTAATTGCAGTGGTAAATATTGTTTGTTAA
>NW_020438890.1:1348342-1396387 GCF_000699045.2 Agrilus planipennis
CTCCAAACATACACCTTTAACAACCTTTTTCGAATTTCTAAATTAACCGTTCGCGAGCATAGAAGTGACTTCTTTTTATTAAAGGCGACACGACCCTGCGCTATCATCTGCTTTATATCCCTACTACTCCTTCCATCCTCACTTATCTGACTTCATAGGTATCTAAAATCAGCCACTTCTTCTAATTTTTCGTCTCCTATCTTTATGTTTTATGTGTCGTAGATGCAGTTTATGAGGAAATAACACTGTTAGCATCAAATATCACTAGATGGGGATATAGTGTTTATTGCTTGATATTATATCACCTTCCTTTTAGGGAACAATTTTGATCTAGTCGGTAAAATATAGTGTGCTGATAAGGACTAATAAGTGGGAAATTAATGACCAAGAATGTATTATATTAGTGTTCCATATTGCATAATTATGCGCGATACTTCGGGTCGAATCAAATTTACCTCCCTTGACCCGAACGTTGAAAAAAATATGAATTTCACTTCCATAGACTAGATTTATGTTGCTTTACAAAAAGAAACTTTTGAGTGTATAATTCCCACCAGCTACTATTGCTGGTGGGCGGGCAGTCCCTTCGCATTATACCAGAGGGAACAGCGGAAGCCCCTTTTCATGCTCTTTTTAGGAATCATGGGAACGAGTGAGTGGTGGTGATGGTTAGAATGAGAAAGATGAGACGGACAAAATGAAGACAGAGGAGAAATAAATGATTTTCTGATCTATCTCCTATGATTCAAGGAAACCACAGAAAAACAAGTTAAGGTCCAAGGGCCAGGGCAGACGGACCCGGAATTGAATCGGAGTTCTTCCGAATCTTATTAGATTCCGAATCCATTTGGATAATTTACCAGAACGTGGAAAAAAGTTGCTATTAAATTTACCCCCAAAAAGGCAATAAAATTCACTCCTTCGTCTAGATTATATTACTTTACGAAAAAAAAACTTTTGGGTGTTTCATTCCCACTAGTCAGTAATGCTGGTGGGCGGGCAGTCCTCCGGACTACGCTGGAAGGAAGGGCGGAAGACTCTCTTCAGCCTCTTTTCAGAAATCGTGGGAATGGGTGCGTATGGTGGTTCGGGTAAGAAATATGAGAAGGACAAAATGAAGACAGAAGAGAAGTGAATGATTATTATTTGATCTATCTTCTGTGATTCAAAGTAACCACAGAATAACTTGCATCAGGGCAGACGGACCCAGAATCGAACTGAGTTCTTCCGAATCTTATTAGATTCCGAATCCATTTGGGCAATTTACCAGAACGTGGAAAAATTTGCTATTAAATTTACCCTCGAAAAGGCAATCAAATTCACTCTCTTCGTCTAGATTATATTACTTTCCGGAAAAAAAAATGTAAAAAAAACTTTGTGTGTTTCATTGCCACCAGCCAGGGTGGTGGTTCAGGTGAGTAAGATGAGACGGACTAAATGAAGACAGAAGAGAGTGAAAGATTATCTGTGGAATCTTACTGCCCCAGCATCATTTAGCAAAAAGGTTTTGCCGGTCATTAAAATATATATTATTGTTGTTTTCGATGTGGCTTCCCCAAGAAGGTGTTGTTTACATAATCCAAACTGTTTTTGATATATATATGATGAATATATTTTTGAAAAATATCGGAAACCTATATCGTACTTCGTGAAAACTGCGTATCTTCAATACTTTACAATAGAATTGTGCTATCAAGATAAGCCATGGGTTCCTTATATTGTATGCCATGTATGCATGTTTTCAAATTTGCAAGAGCTAGGATGCAACATGAACATTAAAATTCACCTCCTACACTCACATTTAGATCAATTCCCACAAAATGTGGGTGATTTTAGTAAACTGCAGGGTGAAAGATTTCATCAAGACAAGACAATGGAAGAGTATTATCAGGTGGGACTACCATATGATGGCCGACTATTGATGGAGTTTGCAACGAGACTGATGTCGTTCATTTAAGGAAATCGTCTAAAAGATCATTTGATAGTGTGGAATTGAAATTTAGCTTACATGTATATTAATTTTTTTGTATTACTTAGTCGAAATACTAAAATCGTATATTTCAAAAAGTAAAGCTGTCAGCAATCATCCAATATTTTTTTCATAATGAGAGGTATAGAAATACCCAATAAAAGTAAAAAAAATTAAGGAAACAAAAATGGTGTTGACCAGTGAATTGTACAGTAATTTCCTTGTATTATAACCGCAGTGAACTTACAAATGAAATCGGTGTGAATTTACCTACGGTAAAACTTAACCTGTTTAATTTAAGAGTGAATTTGATAATACCGTATCCTTTGAATTAGGATATCAATTGTTAGCATTGTTCTGACCGATTCACTTAAGAAACCAAAAGGACTACCCTTCATTTATTAATTTATCGAGAAATTGTAAAATTCAGTGTATAATGTAAATAGATATGCTCATTATTTTTGATATTAACCCGCCACTGGTCTCGGTAACAAAAACAACATTTCCATTTGCATATAAAATTCAAAGTATATCCAAAGTTGTCAGCTTATCTTTAGTAAATGTTGTCACCCGTTCATTATTACTTTTTTTCCCTTTCTAAGTACATATTTATGTTTGTTTTTGCGAACGGGGTTAGCTCGTAAAGAATCAGCCAACCGCCTACTTTTTAAGATGAATCGAATAAGCATTATCCCACGTGCTAAGATTTTAATTGACTTTATCGATGCCATTATTATAATCTCGCATTCATTATCTTTCCGATTTGAATAATATACGGAATATATTACAAACCCTGTCTAGACTACACCACGACTGCGTGGGAGTGTGACAAATTTCTTTTTAATCCCTGTATTATTAATGCTGTACATTATGCACTCGTTAATTGATAAATAAAACACCAAGAAGTCTACCTTTTCGTAATTAAAATTAAAATATGCACAATAGAGTTGCAAAAAAAGTTATGACAAAGGATTATGACTAAAATAAGAATAATTATTCGGGGTTCTAACTTAATTTGTGTACAATAGAGGATTCTTGGTACTTACACAAAAATGTAGACCCATGGTGCTTAATGTAAATAAAAGCACCGCCAAATCCAAATTCTCTGTCAAAAGNAAAAAAAAAATAGCGGTACAAAATTAGATTTAGACATCAAGTGAAATCAAGCATCTTACGATATTCTTCCCAAGAGTATAATTATCGAATACAAAATTAACTTAAATTTGTTAATAGACCGGGCATCAATATGGCCGAACTGTTACAATTTTTGCCGCTTGTTAGTATATCAGGTTTTGGTTAATGATAACTTATTGGTATGGTTCTGTCACCTTGCAGACTTTTACTGTTTATAAACATTATAGGCTCGTTAGGACGATTTCAACTGAACTCTTAATAATAAAATAATTCGAAGTGGTCTGTATTCTGTTGAAACTGCCAGACGCGGATTGCGATTTCGATCTTTTTGGATCTCATCAGCGTGTCGCAGGCTAAGGCAGCAGGTAAAAGTTGGTGGTGTTCTGTCGGAGCTGCCTGGACGCGCTGATGAGATCCAAAAAGATCGAAATCGCGATCCGCGTCTGGCAGTTTCGACAGAATACAGAACACTTCGAATTATTTTATTCGATTATGGTAACGTACCTACCACGTTGAGGTGAGCTACGCCGGGATTCGTTTCAGCAAGTAGATATCTATATATTGAAATGGACCTTGTTAGAGCATACGTAATCCTAAAATGTAGCACTGTACTACAGGTGGCGTTTACCGCGCCATTTGTCGTATTTTCATAATTAACCGAAGTGGTACCCGATCGGAGACAGCTATAATGCCGGATACCTGGTTATACTGTAGCCGGCAGGATCGCTATTAGATGCATCTCTAAAAACAATACATCTAGTAATTACTTATGTATATTAGGCATATGATTTTCCGTTGATACTAAATTTTTGTTCATTGAATTATCATCATCATAAAGTCGTCAGTCCTAAGACTGGCTGGACACGCACCTCCACTCCTTCCTATCCTGAACTAATCTTCAAATTTCCCTAAAATTAGAACATCCTACATCCTTAATCTAATCTAGGTTTACCTCTAGTCCTCTTAACTCCTGTTTCTTCTTTTAATATATCTCTGATTAGACTTTCATGCCTGAGAAGGTGTCGTTCCAACCTATCTCGTCTATTTATTATTGAATTTCGTAGAGTCCTCTGTGCTTCTATTCTTTCTAAAACCTCTTCATTCCTAACATTTTCTATCCACGGTATCCTCATCATTCGCCTGTAACACCACATTTCGAAAGCTTCTAAGCTTTCGCAATAATGAATAGATGCGTTATACCTATAAACTAACAATTTCATTTTACCCAGTCCAACGAAATTTCATTATTTTACGTGGATCTAATAAACAAACGGTTTTGCAAATATTATTTTATACGAGTATTTCAAGACACAGTAGATCTACTTTGAATACTTTAACTTGCTAATGAAGAATGAAAATAAGAATTTTGGAATGTATGCGAATTTGTACAAAATACATGCATTCATTGCAAAGTTTTCTTAAAAAATCAAACAAGATCTTCACAAATAACAACAAATGATATATGGAAGACATGGGAAAATGTCAGGGCTAAATGCTGGATTATGGTGTTATCTTGTTTAATCCGGACAGCCCATAAACAAGAGTATTAGCGACCATAAACTAGGCCCAGCCACCGCACTGACCGAGCAACCGGCCAGCTCATCTTCATTTTGGTACACTTGAATTCCTCCAGATTTTGCTATTTAGTTGTTTTAACAAGATGAGTTGCCATAATGAAAGAAATTAAAACAACCTAATTATAAAAGTCAAAGGTTTCTTTTACAAGGAAAGTAAACTAAAACACATTTAATAAGATAAAGTGGATGTGGAATTGGCATACGCTGAAAATATTTTAAAAATACAGTGTAAACTCTTTATAACGTCACTCGATTTAAAGACGAACTCCTTAAAACGTCGAAATTGATTGACTTTGGTTGGTTTACATTGTTTTCTATACAATATTACACTCTATATAGCGTCACGCTCACTCTATTTAACGACAAAAATGTGGCATTATAAATCATTGAGCAGTATTTTCTGAGTTGCCGAAATAAATAAGAACTGCAGCTGTGTACGTTGTTGAAGAAGACGATCCTGTCCCTCCACCAAACATCAAACAAGCACTTGATGCAGCAAAACAATTAAAAAAATACTTTTTATATGATCAAATTGATCCAGCAGTATTTCAAGATATGAGTAAGATACATAAAAAAATACAATTAAAATATTGGAGCAGCAAAAAACATCAGACGAAGATAACAGGCTATACGCAATGTATGAATAATAATGTTCGTGTGCAAAATGTCTACTATATTGGTAAATGCATATTATTATAGAATAGTAAAACAATATTTTTATTTCTTTCTATTTAACGACACTCTTTATAACGCCGAAAAATGTTCAGTCCATTAAGTGTCGTTATATGGAGTTTACACTGTAAAAGTAACGTTTGAGCGGTTGAAACACTTGGTTAAAGTGTTACCGAAAGTACTTCTAACTGGTTCTGATGCATCACAACCATTTAACAATAGTCAGAGAGTTTTCTTAAAACCGACTGAAAGAAGTTTAATGTTTAGTTTTGAGGATGGCTCATCAATCATCAATCACTTTTTCTTTTGGTACAATTTAATCAATGTCTCTTATTTTATGAATTTTAAATGTTTTTTATAGAGAATAGGTATATATTTCTGGAAAAACTTTATTTGCTAATGTGCTTGTACGCGTGCTTACAAGTTGTTCAAGTATCTACCCTTTGGAGCATGAAATGGGTCCTTTATAGGGGTCCCTCCTTAGGCTGGTAATTAATTGTCGTAAAAAATCAATTTCAAATTTGCAGTAACCGACATTATATCCCAGCCAATCATTTCACACTTAATGATTCAAGATTCAACCCCATGACGGTCTAAAGAACGTTCCAGAAAAGCTTCAAGGTCTTAACATCACAATATGAGCATAATATCGATTACCCAGTCCAATTTATTAATAAAATAACACATGTTATCGGTTACCAAATATTCGTAGAACATGACAATCAGTTTCTTAATCTTTTCCAATATGTTTAGAATTTAGATTATTACATTTCATTTCCTCATTTGGGACTCAGGCTGAGTCTCTCGGCACCTTTCATGTAGAAACGCTTTTTAGATTTTTACATGAGTGTTATATAGTTTTGGAGCTTGAAAATCAGAATTAGTCAAACCACTTCCAACCTGATACGGCAATTATTGTAGGAGCACGTTGCTGTAAGCCTACGATTTCCAAATGGTGTGAAACCTTAGTGTTCCATGAAAGGGTCGCAGGGGTATGATAGGAACGAGGCTATTTTGTGAAAGAAATATACGTGGATGAGAGGATAGGATATTCAGTCTTACGTTAAGATACAATAAATTGGATACACAAATGAATTGTTCATTGGCTCATTCCTGTTTCCTCGGCCGGTTTAGTTTATGCATTTATTATCATTATTATAAGCGTTGCAATGAGAGATTCAAATTTGGCTTCTGAATTAAATGTGCTGACTAGAAAACTTTTTTCTTCTTGTAAATACATTTCTCAAAGAAAATGCGTTACAAGTAACCGCAGATGTGGATAAAACCATAAATGAACATTTATTAAACCTCAAAAACGAGTACAGAATCCATTCGCAAATTAGGCAAAACCATCAATGTTATTGTGTCGGAGTATGAGAAGATGATCGATATTATTGATTCATTCAAATTTGAATTACTTTTGGATCAAATTTAAGGATGATATTCTGCAATCGTTGAGAAAGTTATAACAGTTCCTGTCTCGGTTTGTTTCAGCTTACAAATTAGAGATCAGTTTACACCTACACTAAAAACAAATTCAGATCCAGACTGGATGCCGCTTCGAATATTCGAATTCAATTATCGGACATTAAGCTTAGTTTTATTGGTGTCAAGAGTTCTACAAATAAAACTATTTGATATAAGTATAATTTTTTCCGAGATGGGGTTCCGCCAAAAAAGGGTGTGTCAAAATTGGTTACGTAGCAAAAACAAATTGGGAACCGCTGCTGTAAACTTACTACGCTCGTGTTGTCTTACTTACTGTAACCTTATCATCTTAATCTAAAACATACACTTTTGGGTGTTTCATTCCGAGCTACTAATGTTGGTGGGAGGGCAGTCTTTTCGGGCTACGACAGAGTATAGGTCGGAAAACCCTTTTCAGCTTTCTTTTAAAAATCGTGAGAATGGGTGGATGGGAGGTGGTGGTTGGGATGAGAAAGATGAGACGGACAAAATGAGGAGAGTGAGAGATTATTTATCTATGGAATATTATTGTTCAGCATTTGCCTAATCATATAGTTACGGTAGGTGGTCATAGTTAAAATTGGAAAAGGTGAGGCTGAGATTGTGTTAGGTTAGGTTTGGTTGAACAAGTTCTAATTTTAAATTTTTCAAAACTAGATAAGTATGTTAAGAAATATTTTCAGCGCTCTATGTATTTATACATTATATGCCCTTAAGTTACTAAAATTCCAACGAAATTGGTGGTGCATACACTAATCGATATTTTACCATATATTGCTATAAATCCCGTTCTAACCTCAAATAATGACGCAAATTGCCAGGATTTTAAGTTACATTTGAACGCCCTCGGCTGCCAATATCCTGTTTAGTTTTTTAAAAAATTACTATTATACGCTGTTAATTAGTCACTTTATCGAAATAAAGTAAACGCATACAATAGATATAGTTTCTTTTCGGTTGTAATGAAAATAAATTAAAGAATAAATAGGTACTTAGAGACGGTGCATCAATTAACAGAAACTTAAGAAAAATCCACTGTGTTAATTAAATGGAATATAAATAAATTATATCAACTATAAAAAAGAGTCCTTTGCAAAAACTTTCACATTAGTGTGTTGCAGAAGTATCAAGGTTTTCTGATGCTGCAGCCAAGAAGATTAGATATAGGAGCAATAACTTATTCAGAAGCAAACAAGTCTAAAAAGAATTTACTAGTAAAAGATAGAAAACACTATAGTTCGCCACTAGATGAGGACTGCACATCAATTTTGGTATTACTAGTTGTCAAATACTTTCACATGTGTAAAGCAAATCTCTTTGTCTACGCGCAAATGGAATGCGCAATGCCTTACTGAGCAGCAGACGACCAAGCACAACATGGTGACGTTCTTACGGTTCACACCATTCAAGCCATGAGTTATTATTCCTTTCTCTAGTCTTCTTGGCTGCAGAAACCATATTTTCCAAAAAGATAGTGTTGTTAAATAGGCAATTTTATAGACAGGACTTAAGGAACTAGTTGCGCGGTTGAAACAATTAATTTATTGTACTCGTTTATCCTCATTTATTTTGTACATTTTAGATTCAGCTCAATGTAAAAAAAGTTGCCTTCCAGTAATTATCCTTTAATTACGATCGGGAGGAATTTGCCTTATAGAGGAGAGTTAGTATGTTTCATTTAAAATTTTTATCAAAACGGTACAGACAGCTGATTGTAGGTATCTGCTGAGATAAACCCACAATTAATGAAAAAAAGGTCTCGCAAATCGAGCTGTAAAGAACACGCCCTTTCCACCGAGAAAAAAATTAAAATTAATGGTTCGAGCTCTGCAGCACACGAAAATAAAGATGTGAATTCTTCAAGACCGGTTAAGGCACGCATACAAAGTAATCCAGTAGAATAGGATAAGGATTCCATTATTCCAGTAGTTGTTATTTAAGACGTACGAATTAATGAAATATTACATGCATTCGTTTGAAAATCGTCGATTGTTGAAAGTGTAAAAATCAGAACACGTTTACCTCACGACTAATATTACAATAAAAAGTGAACAAAGAAACATGAGTTATATTAGCACGGTTGCACGCTAACTACACCCAAAATTTGTTATTCAGACCATTGAAATTAACGACTAAAAGTAAAATTCTTTTCATTTTCGAATAAAAAACATTTTCAATACAGGAAAGGGACAGTTTTTCTTTACACTATTTATTGTTTATTAATAGTTTATATTAGTGATAATACGAATGAATAACCATGTGACGAGAATTATAAATCATAGATTTTTTAACTACAAAACTTTTTCCAAATAAAATAATTATCACAACCACCCAAAGAAAATCGTTACAATTGATTTTAATTAAAAATATTTTGGAAAACTTTGAGTTTGTAATTTTGCACTTGCCATTAGATTTGCAACTCTTTTAAGATAGTAGACTATGACTGCCAACTCTAATTAATAGTTCCTTTTTTTATTATTATAAATTAGATACTAAAATATCGACTCAACAATTTAATTAAAAATCAAATTGGTTATTTTCACGAGGTTTTGAATCTTGGGTAAGAAATCACTTTTGTACTCGCGATTCGTTAATTTGGAAATTCGAAACAGATTATCAAAATTATACGCTTGGAGAAGGACTCATATAGAGTGAAAACATGGACGGTAGGTGTACGAACTGTTTAAGATGTGGTGTTGTTAATAAGTTTCAAAAAAGGAGGAATTCGAATGATGAGCGCTGTACATGACAATAAGAAATAGACTAAATAGGTTGGCAGGACACCTTTCCATACATGAAGACCTAGTTGGAGACATCTTGGAAGTGGAAACGAGAGTTAAGGGGGGGTCGAGGTAGACTTAAATTAGGTTACTGTTCGCAGATAGTAAAAAATAAATGTAGGTTTCTCTATTTATTTTCGAGAAGTGTAAACATTAGCTCAAAATAAGTAGAGACACCGGTGCAATCAGTTTTTGGACTGAAAACGGTGATGAGTATCAACACATATCTACGAATAAACAGTTCATATGGCAGTAAGTATTCAAACAGAAATAGTGATTTCGACCTACTTGGTTCTCATCCGCGCGTCGTAAACAGTTCCGACAAACACAAATTGACTTTAGCTATCGGAACTGTTTACGACGTGTTGACCAGTCTAAATCGCGATCCACGCGTGACGATTTTGACAGAATACTGACCACCGTATGAACCTTTTGTTCTATTTAGATATGCATTGCACATGCATGCTATTTAGACATGCCTATTAGGTAGGGTAATCTATCACGTGGGTTCAGTTCGACAAGTTGATATTCTTATGAACCTTGTTGAACATTTTTGAATCCGACTGGAGAAAATAATTTTTGTTTTTTATATCATCATCATCATCATCATAAGGTCGTCAGTCCTAAGACTGATTGGACACGTACCTCCACTCTTTCGTATCCTGAGCTAAACTTCGCATTTACCTAAAACTAGAACAACCCATATCCTTAACTATTTGCGAACAGTAATCTAATCTAGGTCTACCTGTACCCTTCTTAATTCCTGTTTCTGCCTCTAATATGTCTCTGACTAGACCTTCATGCCTGAGAAGGTGTCCTACCAACCTATCTCGCCTATTTTTTATTGACTTCCGTAGAGTCCTCTGTTCTCCTATTCTTTGTAATACTTCTTCATTTCTACCCACGTTATCCTAATAATCGAATAAAATGATTCGAATTTCGATTATGGTAACGTGACTATCACGTTGAGGTTAGCTACGCCGGGATTCGTTCCAGCAAATAGATATCCATATTTTTAAATGGACCTTGTTGGAGCATACGTAATCCTAAAATCTAGCATCGTACTACAGATGGCGTTTACCGCGCCATTTGTGGTATTTTCTAAAACGCGCTGTTAAGACAGCAGGTAAAAGTTGGTCTGTGTTCTGTCGGAGCTGCCTGCGACGCGCTGATGAGATCCAAAAGGATAGAAATCGCGATCCGCGTCTGGCAGTTTCGACAGAATACAGACCACTTCGAATCATTTTATTAGTGTATATTATTAATTCCAAACCGATATAACTTACGATTTGTTTCCAAAGCAATCTATTCATCTTGTCGACCTTCATGAGAGTTAGTGAGTTGAAGGACTCAGAAAGTTATTGCATTTTAATCCCCTATTATCGGACTACTCCCCCAAGTAATATTTTATTATAATCCGGGACAAGTTCGCCGTGAGTAATAACGTTTATGCGAAAGGTACGCGTTATTATGGGCGTCATTACATGAAATCCAGACTTTCTGTTATTTATATTCATCCGCGTGGGTACTAACGACTTGATCGCCGATCTCCTGAGACCAGTAGCTGACGAAGAACCCACGACCGACATCTCTAACAACCTGTTGTTCTTTTCCATTCTTCTACTCTTTTTTTGTCGTTTTCGAGAATAACATCAAAGAAACGAGATCGTACTTATACGTGTTGTCGTTTCATATAAATTTACGTCTCCATGTGGGCTAGAAAAGCGTACCGCGTACCATACCTGCCCACTTAACCTACACTACATCATTTACAACAGATAAATTGTTTCGATCTAGTTAACTAGGCATGGATACAACACAGTGTTATGTACGTACGAAGGATAACTCACACCACACACACAACGTTTGAATTTTAATAAACGGAAGTACGTATTTGTTAAGACACGGACTAACATTACTGTGTGATGCGATAGATATCGGACGACAAGAAAAAATGTCTTATTTATACAAACGTGTATATTGGGAGTGTCTGAATGAATTGTTACACATTTACAGAATATTAATATAGTTTTCGAATAATAAACAAAAATTTATTCTTGGTATGGATACATCGAAGACGCGATCAACATCATTAAAGACAGTATAACTGTAGGGATAGATGTGCAAGGGCAAAAAACTAGTATGCTTAAATTTGCAGCTGTATTAGCATCCAGCAAGGAGGAGTTCGATATAGCTTTAAATAAAATGGAAGCGGTACTGACCGATCAGTACTGTATGAAAATAAATAAAAGTAAAACTAAAATACTGGTATGCAAGAAAAAGTAGGGAAAGAGCGAATATAAAGATAGGAGACGAAAAATTAGAAGTGGCTGATTTTAGATACCTAGGAAGTCAGATAAGTCAGGATGGAAGAAGTAGTAGGGATATAAAAAAAGAGGATAGCGCAGGGTCGTGTCGCCTTTAATAAAAGGAACTCACTTCTATGCTCGCGAACGGTTAATTTAGAAATTCGAAAAAGATTGTTAAAGGTGTATTTTTGGAGCACGGCGTTGTATGGGTGCGAAACATAGACAGTGGGCGCGGCGGAAAAGAAAAGGTTAGAAGCGTTCGAAATGTGGTGTTATAGGCGGATGATGAGGATAACGTGGGTAGAAAAGGTTAGAAATGAAGAGGCATTGGAAAGAATAGGAGGAAGTCAATAAAAAAAGGCGAGATAGGTTGGTAGGACACCTTCTCAGGCATGAAGGTCGGGTCAGAGACATACTAGAGGCAGAAACAGGAGTTAGGAATGGATTTGAGATTTCGAACGATATAGTTTAGCACGCCATAGACAGTCATCGGTTCAGTTTCACAAATCGATATCCCTAAATTGAAAAGGACTTTGTCAAACATTAATGAACAACAGACGATATAGACGATATTTATTGCAATGCCGCGCTGCGCAACCTGTAATTATTTATGTGACTCAATTAACCTGATTTTTTTTCTGGATGAAATTAAAATTCGTTTATTTAAACACAACGTTTTGCTCTGTAAATTTAATGAAAAAAAAGGATACGATAGAACTTAATTTTTTTATTATCTTGTTTCTAAATCCTAGTTGAAGATACATCTCTGATATTGACACTTCTTTTACTGAATATATATATTTAAATCTTTTTTAGAAATTGTTACTTAATGACAACAGACTTTCGCCGTGCTATCTAAGAAAGTAAATAATTAGAGGAGTGGCAAAAGTGTTGCAAACAAGAAACTATAATTTGACAGACTGGACCAATCCGAAAACTTGGCCTTATGTTAGTTTCATTTCTACTTGTCATTAATGAAACCAATCATCTTAGTAACATTTATCTGTATAAACAGCATTTATTAATTAATTATAGTTTACATTCATCGCATATACACGGTGTCCCAACGAAAATTTGCACCACCGAAAAACCCAGTAAAATGAAGATTTTAAGAAAAACCCAAAGGCAGGTTAACTTTTATAGCAAAGGAAACTAATGTGTATTCAAAAATTATTCATGCAGCGCTAGCCTTGTTTGAGAATTAGTAACCCCCAAAAATTTAAATAACACGCGGGGTGAAATTAGCCATCATTTTATAGTTTTTCATTACTTACACACTCCTAATTTTGTTTTTTAAATCTATTAGTTTTCTTGCCAAGAAATTGCTTCTTGAAATTTAAATGTAACGAAATCAAGTAAACTAATAGAAGAACCAAGTAAACTAACAAGAAGTTTAAAAGTAACGAAACAGTTGTATAAAAAATAAATTTTGGCCTGAGGTTCTGACCATATCTACCGAATTCAAATCCGCAATCAATTTAACCCCAAAACGGTAAGGTCTGGATCTCAAAAATCTACTGTTAATCATGATAATCTCAAACAATTTTAAATCTAAAATCCATAATCAATCATCTCTTCCACTAATTGTATAACTTAATAGTCCTTTAAACCCTAAAACCTTTTGACCCCATAACCCTATATCCTCGTAATCTAAATACTGACGTCGCTCAATTTCTCATGATTCCCAAGGCGCTGAACTTTATATAACCCTGTTTAACCGTCAGTATTTACATTACTCAATACACCCCCAGGAGGTAACCTTAATTTTCTGAAATCTACGTCACAGTTTCATCGTGAGAGATTAAGCAATACTGTTTTAGTATTTTGATTACGGGTATATAGGGTTATGGAGTCATAAGATGTTAGGATTAGGAATTGAAAGGATTATGAAGTTATACATTTAGTGGAAGAGTGATTGGTTACGAGTTTTAGGTTTAAAATCGTTTGGAATTATCATGATTGACGGTTTTTGTGGATTTTGGAGTGTTTTTGGATGTTATGTCCAAATACTGACGTGCTAGGGTTAAATTGGTCTCGGATTTGGGTTCAGCAACTCCAAAAATGTACAGTATACATAGTCAGACCTCAAGCTGTATATTTTTTTATGTGGCTATGCAATTAATGTCAAAATACACTTATTCAAAATAGTTATTAAGAAAAAAAAACTGACTGAGCCAAAGTTACGGCACGAGTTTTCAATCAAATACAACATTTAATTGACAAATTTCCAACTACGGGTTCTGTCAATGACATCAAACGTGAGATAAATCTTTCAGTTCGAAATGAAACTACTGAAGTTGCAGTTTTTGGTCATCTACACATGAATCCCACTCGTCTATCAGAAAAGTATCTCAATCCTCTGGTGTCTCATGCTATAGTGTTCATATAGATTTCACCCATTTAAAATGACACCTGTTCAAAAGCTGAACAAAGATGATTACGGCTGCAGCTTTGCGAACTTCTTAGCGAACATCCGTGCTATTTAAAATTTTTGGGGAGGTTGCTATGCTCCGCACAGGGCAAGAGCCACAAGAATGATTTTTGCATATTGGTGACACGCTTTATTTGATTGATTTTCATAACCTTAATTATGGATCATTTTCTAATAAGGTAGTTCATAAAAGACCAATTTGTTTGCAATAAGTGTCTACCTTTGTTTCCTTTTATATGTAAGCAATATATATATGTAAGTACCCACATCACAAGCTAAAACAACGATAGTCAATGATAGTCGCCGCGTTGTCATTAGAGATATGCGAAATGGTTTTTCAAAAAGTATTTAATTACAAATGCAAATACTATTATGATTTATTATTTCAAATGTAAAATACAAAATAGATTTGTAAAATACATATTTTCAAAATACTTTTGTAGTACCTATTTCATTTTCTACATTTACTTAAGTACAAAATATTTTTTAAGAAATTTGCTTGCAGGCATTTGCTCATTCTTTAAATATTGGAGTTTTCCTAGACTAACAGTGGTGTTTGCACTATATCACCACCAAGATTAAGTATGATTCATATTTTTCTTTCAAGTGATTGGGATATGGCTTTTCTATTTTTATGTTATAATTTCTTCAGTTCAACAACAAACAATTCTTCTATATGCTTCCTTATTTGCCTTTGTCGCCGTTTTAATTGGAAAAAAGACACTGATACCAAATAGTTTGTTTAGCGGGAATGATCATAGTCAAAATAATGTGGCAAATGATTTTATTGATGTAAAAACAACATCAATCATTTCATATCAAAATATTTACAACCCCATTTTGTTTTCGATCTTTTACACATTGTAATAAGAGAAAGAAATGGAATCCATAGTTTCTTCAGTTTTGGGTTCATCGAATAAGTGAGGTTTTTCGAATCGTTTTATAAGAATTTTGGATTATCCGCATTCCTTACCCACAATATCTTGTACTTTTCTATTTTACGCAGCTGTATAACAATTCGATATTGTTTTGCGGGCTATTTTGTCGTAATTCACAGGATTTCGTAGTTCCTTGCTAAAAATACGATAAGTAGTGATTTGATAGGTGCTGATATCAATTTGAACATTGAACCCGGAAAACAATATTGATCCAATATTTTAGATTATCCATTTCCAATGAGTTTAGAATTTTTTGGACTCATCAGTTACAGAATTAGAAGGCATTCATGGAATGTCTGTTTGTCTCGTTTTTAAGCTTCTAATACCTTCGATGGCCAATGTGAGCAACTTTCATTCATCATTTTATATAACTACTAAAACTAGCAAAACTTTTAACAGCAAAAATGTATTTTGCATTTTACAAATAGAAAATTTGTTTGGAAAAGTATTTTAAATAAAATACAAAATGCTTTTCTTAAAAAACTATCTAAATGCAAAATAAAAATAGGTATTTTCGATTTTGTATTTGCATTTTAAATGCAAGTATTTCAAATAAATCACATCTCTTGTTGTCATAGGTGTTTGTTCAATAAAAGCTACTGTTGCATCGATCCAATTAAATGATCAAAAAATAACATTTGAGAGATATAGAGCACTAATAATGATTTAATTTTAGTTTTAGAATAATTCCATGGTTTATATAAAAAACAAACCAATGGAATAGTATGAATAGTTGACAAAATAACTATTGTTTGAATAACATAAAGTATGTAGCTCAATTGTTTGTAATACGTATTTAAAAACATGCATAGCGTGTATACAATAAACCTGATGAAATTCAATAGGTTTTAGAATCGGACACCAGTGCAAACACAATACCTGCCAACACGTTTTTATTAATTTTTACAGATGGCCAAGCATGTCGCCTGTTCCGAAATTCACGTGTCCATTCAATTTTACGGTTAGTTCACTTGGGATAAGGTCAGTTTACTTCGCAAAAACATTATGCAAGTGTGGGTAAATTATCTGACTTGTCGTTTATAGATAAGCAAAGGTGTTTACCTGTCCTAATCGATTAATATTTGCTAATGTTTTATTGGATAGTACATTCTGGTATCTTATTTATTCTACAATTTAATTTAACTTTAGTTGATAACACTCTTTTTATTTTTCCATTTCCATCTTCTTCTCTTCTGAAGACATTATTATAAAGATGGAAGACAAGTTAGAAGTAAAAATTAGGGTAATTCGAACAAAAAATTTTAACAGAAAATGTAGAGTGATTAAAAGCAGTTTTTGACTGAAATTATTTACTGTTCAATTTTATTGATAGCAAAATTCTTTTATGCAATTTAGTAGAACAAAGAAATAATAGTTGACCAGGATTAAATAACTTTAAAAACAATAATTCGTTGTTTATGCATAATTTTCACATATAAGGATGTAAATATTTTTATAATAGTGAAACGAGTTATTCAGCAAAGGGTTCGAATAAATAAAAACAATATATTTTCATATTTTTATAATAACCATATTATTTTTTTTTTAAAAACAATGTTATTAGATACAGATGGATACTTATTAAAAACAATTAGAAAATATATAACTGTGTATTATATAATGTAAATTATAAAAAAAAAGTGTTATTCATACATTGAAAACCGATATTTTCTACTAAAAACCCGATTTTCGAATTTCATAATTTTCTCCATAAAAACCGGTTTTTAAAAACCGATAAACCCTAGTAAAAATATTCGAATATCGAAAACAACCGCTACGTTTCGCCATTATTTTTTGATTTTTCTGATCGAGAACTTAAACGTCGTTGATAATTCTTTATAGGTCAATATACCAACTTAGACGCATAAAAACTATTGTTTATAATCTGGAAGGACGATTTAGGTATTTAGTTAGTTGCTTTTTTAGAGTTCCATACGTCCGAATGAAAAACGGAACCCTTATAGAATTACTCGTGTGTCTGTCTGTCCATCTGTCACAGTCAATTTGCTTCGAAAATACCGGACCGATTTAGTTGAAATTTAGAATTTCTGAGATCCAAACACGGACGCATAACGTAAATAAATTAATTTTGAATATGGCTGTCATTTTTCTGGGGGGAGGGGGGAATAGGAAATTAAAACAAAAAGTTTTGCAACATACCATTACACCCCCTCCCTTCCCCGTATCACCAAAACTGAATTTGCCGTTTAAACAGTATAATTTATCATATAACTTGAAATAATCTCAATTTTGACATGTTTCTTTAAAAATTATTTCAAGATTCTTAATTAGTTACCTAGTAAATTTATTTCTGCTGGGATTTTATTTTTACAAATTCGGGGCCAAATTGTAATTTTTATTATTTTCGCTTACGAAGCAACGGGCTAGAGGGATAAATTGTAAATATCGCTTTGATATTTAGGTAAATTTTCGTTTTTCATTTTCTCCGTGTACTATACCTACAATTTTGCAAAAAATACAAACCATAGCTCTTTACTTATAGATTACAAGAAAATTAATAAGAATCCTATGGTCTGAACATAACGTGGTAAATTGTACAACAAAACAATATTGTATGTACAAAGTTACATTTGTATTTTCAACATATGGGAGAACATGCCTTTTTTCAACTGCAATGTTAAGTTGGTTCCCGGATTAAGGTTCCGTACGTTCGAATGAAAAACGGAACCCTTACAGGATCACTCGTGTGTCTGTCTGTCCGTTTTTTTAGTGAAGTGTATTTTGAATGAAAGAATGTTGTAAATAAGGTCGTCCATCGCACTGGCGGAAATCTTGCCAGAAGTGCAAGTGTTGTAATTATTATTATTATTCCTTTTTTATTATCAGCACGGATATATTTAACAAAAAGAATATACTAAACTTTAAGCGTTTTTTCTTTTCTACAGGATAGCGTAATGTTGCTCATGTGAAAACCGCTATTGAGAAATTCTCGCCTCCTTAATATTCGATAAGTCATTGTCAATCAATTTGACAGGTGACATTAATACGGATCAGTTTATATACATATTTCCTTCAAGGTCTTAAATAATTTAAATGAACGGAACAATGCAACAAGTAATTAAACGGTCAAGTGGAATTTAGGCAAACGAATGAGGCTCTTTTGCCTAATATTGTCCAAAGAAATCACAGAAGAACGTAGTTCCAAGACAGACGGGTCCAAATTCGAACTGGTGTCCTCCGGAAAGTCCGGCAATGATCTAATCACTAGGCCACGCTGCACATTCTACACACGCATGACACTAAAAAAGGCATTTGGTTGTCTCATTCCTACTATCTCTTATCAATGCTGATGGGTGGGTTGCCCCTCCGACCTATAGTGTACTGTAAAATAGAAGGGGTACTTTAGGAACTACGGGAATGGGTTACTGGCAGTCGGAGAAAGAAGGAAGGGATGGTCGAAATGAAGGCAGAAGAGAAGTGAAAGGTTATCTGTGAAGTAATGCTTCTCTACAGGAGTTCAACGGTTAGCGACAACTACCAAATTGAACTGTTAAGTGCTATCTGAAAGTGTTTATTTTCAATAAAAAACTCAAACCATCCTACCCCCGATTATTGCATATAAGTTTTTCATGATTAGGTCATTCTAAGCCATTTTCAACAAGAGAAAGTTGCATTTTCAAAAAAGCTGTGATACGGAAGTTTTACAAAGTGGACTTTAGACACGAACGAGACTCTTTTGCCTAATACTATCCAAAGAAATCACAAAAGAACATAGTAACAACAAGACAGGCGGCTCTAATATCGAACTGGTGTTCTCCAAAAAGTCCAGCAGTGATCTTACCCCTAGGCCACGCTGCATATTTTACACACGCTGGGAACTAAAAAAGCATTTGGTTGTTTCAACTCTTATTAAGATTGCTAGGCGGGTTGTCCCTCCGAAGTACACTGTACTGTAAAATTGAAGGGGTGGAGCAATATGCTCTCTATAGCCTTCTTTTAGAAATTATGGGAATTGGCTAGTGGCAGTCGAAGAGAGAAGGAAGGGACGGTCGAAATGAAGGTATAAAGAAAGTGAAAGATTATTTGTGAATTAATGCTATTCTAGCGTCTAGCATATACCTAAATAGTCCAAGGAAACCACAAAAAAACTTGGACCAGGATAGATGGACCGGAATAAAACCGGTATCTGTTCAAATGCTAAACTATTAGAAATCTAGACCGCTAAACCTACCTCTCGGTACCGATTTTTACATTCGTGCAAAGTTCCTGTGAGATGGGGTGGAACACCTACTGAATAAAAGAATGAATTCCGAAGATAATAAAAAACAGCTGTCATAGTAATTATTATTGGTATCTATTTCTCGAAATAAAACTAAAGAATCGCTTTCGTTTTATTGCATAATTCGTTTTCTTTCTGTAGCGATGTGACCTTCAGTTTGACCGGCGCAAAGTAAAAAAGGAAAGCACTAGGCCAGAAAAGGAAGGAGACAAATCTCGGTCAAACTCTTAACCGGTGAGGAGCGTATAACCCGTACAGTACTGCACGGAAAAATTGACCATTTCATCCACTATAATTGCATTGCTCAAATGTGCTGTTATTGGTACCATTTACTACTGAAAATATCGACGAGATGTTTATTTATATTTGAAGACATATTAAAGGCTTTAACGCTTGTTTTCGAGTCGCACTACTATTCATGATTGAACAAAACTTTTGGCAGGTACTGTATGAAAAAGTTTGATTAATGAACAAGAGTCGAGAGTATAACGAGCTTTTTCTCCCTACCTACGATTTTGCCAGCGCGCATTGGAAGGGGATCATCGCTAGAGAAAGTAAATGAAGTATACTGAATTAATTAATTAATAACCATGGAGTTACTACTGTGCTATTGTCATTGCTGCGATAGATCCCTTTGATACAAAAAGCATTGCAATTACACAATGTTATGGTAACATTTGATATAAATAGTGTAACAAAAGGTAGTTCACTCGAAACAGTTGTAACCAAAAGTATATAGCCTCCTAAAAAATTTTGTTTTTAAAATGCCCGGCAACTAGTGTGGATGTTGTGAGTAGTTGTAACTATGCGAAAAAAATTATTTTAGCTACTTGAAATTTTTTTGGCATATATCAGAAAACACATTATTGTGCCAATACATAAATGTAATCAATTTTCAATGTTTAAACTTACGACGAAAAATAAGCGTTTTGTGAATGCGCTTCGCATAAACAACGTTTGTAACCTTTACTTGTATAATAGTTTTTCATTTATGAATGTTTTAACACTTAGGTGTCTAAAAAATTGGAAAATTAGGACATAGATACGTTTTCTTATAAATTATGTGAATACAATAATTACAAAACCTTCAATTAGCGACAATTAACTAATGATTCTGTTAGACATCCTGAAGGCAATTGGTGATCTTACATATTATGGTGATTTCGCTCTGAACACATTTACATACTTTGGTAAAAATAACAGATGAAATATCATAAATCGTGTCATGGATGCCGGATCTCGTACTACAATGACGTTTAGTCTATATGAACAAATAGTTTGTACACAGTTTCTTGCTAGATAAACTTCAAATTGTTAGCTGTTTGAAGTAACTTAAATAGAAGGAACAGCCCGATACATTTCAAGTCTTTTTGGTGGAACAGAGTAAATAAAAGATAAGTTTCAGCAAATGCTTTACGTAATATTACTACGGTATTGTTAGCAACGTAAACTCCATTCGTAAGTTACATTCAAAAATAGCTTTGACTTCCCTTAAAAACAAATTCCCGGATGACTGACATACTTCGTTAAGACTGTTTAAACATTGAAATAACCAACTTTGTTATTTTTCACTGACTAAATACATTTTTTGATGGGAAATTATCATTCGTATTCATCTCAACACGATTTAAATGTTTACTTCTTGCTTCTGAACTCAAAACTTTACTAAAAAAAAAGGCTATTTACCAAGGGAAAAAGCACAAATATTTAAAAGAATTCATGTACTGTTTCAGTATATTAATTACGGGGTTATAGGATTATGGGATCGTAAGATTTTAGGTCTAAGAGTTTAAAGGCTTATGAAGTTTACTGGAAGCGTTGATTGGTTACTGATTTTAGGTTTAAAATTGTTTGGGATTATCATGATCAACGGTTATAGTGGATTTTGAACAGTTTTTTGAGGTTATGTCCAACTCCTGGTGTGTTGGGGTTAAATTGGCCGCAGAGTTGAATTCAGCAACCCCAAAAATGTATGGAATACATAGTCAGATCTCTATGGCAATCTTTTTAACGGTTGAAATGTTTTTTGGAGTTATGTCCAAATACTAACGTGATAGGATTAAATTAACCTCGGATTTGCATTCAGAGACACCAAGTGTGACTGTGTTATTTAGGTGAAAAAGACGACTGAACTAAACCACGTCGTATATATCGAGAGATAATGCCGCTGTTTTTATTAACTGCATATAATAGAATATCCGTAAGTTCGACTCTCAGTTGATTCTTACAGTATATCAGAATATTCCTGTAAAATCGAATAAATACTTGTGTCCTGACTGTATATTTATCGCTGCTACATCACAGAATCAGACATTCTACAAGCAACCTAAACGTTTTACAGACTATGGTATCTTGTTAAATAATAACATGTAATTATTGTATCAAGCCGGTATTTATCGGTAACATCACAAAATACTTGTTAAGCAGTATGTACTTACCTACATGAATATATATTTGTAATACAGGAAAACTGCAGAATGTAAACTGATTATACTTTCAGCCAATAGACTTTAGTGGAAGCTAAACTTTGCTATTACTACATAACTCAATACTTTATCTCTCCATTACATTCATTCAATTTCAAACATGTCTTATTAACGTAATATAGCATACCTATCTACATTTAATAATTGTAATATACAGAGTGTAACAGAAATAAGTACCAAGCTTGCAGGAGGTGATAAAGAATTATAAACCACGAAAATTAAGTAAATGCTCAATTCCGGTCCTGGTTCATAAATACGGCCCGCAACGCTGCACTCAATCAGCTGGTGATTAGTAGCATCAGTGTAGTATTTGTTTTGTATTTGTTTTGCTCATGTATGGTTTACTTGTTAGATTAGAATAAGTGTGATTAAGGGTGTTTTTGATAACAGCGAATCTCCAGTCGCTGTTTATTCTTTTAACGTTTAAATCTAGTGAAGTTTAATAAACTAATTCAGCAATTCAACATCAATTATTACTGTAGGTCAGTCACTGTAGAACAGTCGTTGTTACAGACATGAAACTTATTTACGTGTCTGAATCATATCGCTACTGTAGGGTTGAAATCATCGATTTCAAAGAAGACAATCTCCCAAAATAGTACACGCGAAACAGCAGAGAACGTTGGCTACTGTCAGTGGGGCAATTTTAAAAGGAACAGTTGCTGCATCCTTCACATTTGCAGCGAGTGCAAGCCTTGCTTGAAATTGATTTGTGTCGGTGGTTTCGAAAGAAATTATTGAATAGCCTAATTTTTTCCTTAAGGTGTTGTTTATATATACGTATATTAGTTTAACAGACTGGGAGATAATTTTAAATAATAATAATCACTATTGATGCCACGAAAATTCGTATATGCTTCACGATTTCAAGAACTGTTTTCGGTAAATGTGTGGTGCGAATTTTTTTGAGACATTTGACTTTTTTGATAAATTTACTTACAAATCATCGCAAAAAGATAACGCACCTTGGCAATATATTAATAGTGTGGAAATTTGCCTTTAAAAATAGTACTTATATTGTTTATTTACCGATTAATGTTTACGTGACTTACATTTTTCTCTTTGTTTTGTGTTCTTATATTTGCATAGTGCTACCTGTAATGCAGAGCCGGGCAAACTCGGCTCTTTTGCATCCCGAGTGCTCCTCAAGGTTAACCAAGTAGATCCTCGTTGATCCTGCGAGTGCGAGTAAGATGATTCTTTCCTTTTCTTATCCCTTCCATTTCGTAGATGAGTCCCCTCTTCCATAGCCAAACCCAATAGTTTTGCAAACGTAGTAACGAAAATTTTCGTAGGTATTATTTAAGTTGCGTGAGAGGCTTCGCTTCTCTACGGGATGAGGGGGTTTGATATGGGAGTGGAAGGGAGAAGAAAAAGACAAAACAAAATTATTTATTACTGCTTACTCTCTCATACTCATCGAAGGGTATGGAATGACTTAAACTAACCTCATGTAGCGGCTCCTGCGAAGTTAAAGTTTGCCCGGCTCTGTTGTAATGTACGTAAACTGTTTATGTTTATTTGTTTATCTTAGACATTAATTAATCGGCAATGTTAACTTCTCCATCCATGTAGCTACAGTACACTAATTTAGTATTAGATACCTACATTGTCAATTCACGCACAGGACCGGCTTCGGATTGAAAACTATTGTGATTTTCTTAAAAAAAGATTGCCCTTAACAGCGCTGCTGACGTCGCCATATAATTGATTATAGAATCTAGTCTACACCCTCCAAAACTCGGCACTTATTTCTGTTACACCTCGTATAGATAGGTGTATATATCTAATGAAAGAATGTAATTCATTCTTCCAACAGAACGGAAACCGGTTCGATTAAGTACTTTGCAGATTATGTTTTTTTGGACTTTTGGATCGTTCTAATGGGATCGAGGATCCTGCCTATAGAAATCTTCGTTACATTTCAAACTATCGGAGCATTTTCGTCAGCACTGTCAGTACTACAATCTGTTCAGAAATTAGAGCTCGGCAAGCTAACATAATATAGATGAAAAATATAGTACGCGGAGCGGGTCATGCGCCTATATTGACCACTGACTTTGACCTAAAAACGATAAAATAGCCGGTAGGATGCTTCGAAATTATACATAGAATTGTTAAATCGATAAATTGTGAATTCGTTTTAACGGACAAAGACAACAAAGTAACAATATCTAAATATCATTAGAGTGAACTACGATTAGTGATAAGTCAGATAAATTGTCTAAACCAAGGCTTCTTAAACTTTTTTCATTCACGACCCCATTTATGATTATGTGTTTCCTGGCGACCCCATATAAATATAAAAGAAAGATAAATAAATACTCTTTGATGGTTTATTTATTAGGTAACAATGTACATTCAAATCTCTTGGGACACCAGAGTTTTGCTACGCGACCCCATTTGGGGTCGCGACCAATAGCTTAAGACGGCCTGGTCTAAACTATACGGTCTGCTTTTGGCATATTAGTCATGCTGTAGGTTGGCAAATGGCTAACGTACTAGTGCAAAGGTAAATATTATTTTGCTTTATAAAACTTATTAAAATAATTCGAAGTGGTCTGTATTCTGTCGAAATTGCCAGACGCGGATCGCGATTTCGATCTTTTTGGATCTCTTCAGCGCGTCGCAGACAGCTCCGACAGAACACAGACCAACTTTTACCTGCTGCCTTAACAGCACGTTTTATAAAATACCACAAATGGCGCGGTAAACGCCATCTGTAGTACGATCCTACATTTTAGTATTTTAAATGGTAACGTGCCTATCACGTTGCGATTAGCTACGCCGGGATTCATTTCAGCAAGTAGATATCCATATATTTAAATGGACCTTGTTGTAACATACGAAATCCTAAAATGTAGCATCGTACTACAGATGGCGTTTACAGCGCCATTTGTGGTATTTCCTTTATTGAAGTGTAAAAAATAAATTGCCATGCAAATAATCGTGTAATTTTTTGCGTAATGACACAATGACACAATTTGGACTGGATTTACTCTGTAACAAGATTTCTTCCGAGTTTGCAAGTAAGGTAATGCAAGTACGCATAGAACGCTTGCTAGTTAAAGTTTTAAATGACACACCGTGTGAATTCTGGCTGAGTAAATATATAATAAAGCGTGCATAAAGTAGTTACACACACCATTTTCTTTTTTTATTCATTAAAATTGAGAAAAAGAAATGGGGAATGATTTCAATATGTACCACTTGACACAATTTTGTCTCATTATTAACCTAGACTTTATGAAAATTTAATTTATATATTTTAAATACGTTTGTTGATTCTCCAAAGCTAAAATTATTACTCCCACTTTTATTACCTTCTGATTTCTCTTTAATGACTGGATACACTTAAATAAAATTGATTGCCAATATTTTATTTATTTCCTTTCAATTAGACCACATGACATTAATCCGAGCATTGCTATTTCTTCGTGTTACATATTTGTACGAAAAACTGATGAATTTTCATTGACTAAATTATCGCTACATCTGTAATTAAAAAAAAAACTGCGTTGACTAATTAAAAAACAGTTACAAGTAAACAACTAATTGCTGCAAACAAGTTATCTAATTCAGGACCGCCCGATTTGACAGGCAGTGATTTAAACATAGTGACAGTGTGTGGGATAAGAGTATAAATGTTCGAGATTGTCGTAAATGGTTAACCACATGTCGAAACAAACTGCACTCTAATTGATACAATCAGAAGGTGCAAATGTATTTGGAGTAGAATCAAAACCTCACTTGAAATAAAGCAGAGGCGTTGCCGCTAGAGTATGTATATATGCAGCCAAAGGTGGTTTAATACAACTGTTACTTATATGACTTAAGTAATATTTCGTTTAATTCGCAAAATATGGACACCTACAAACCAGTGGCGATAAAATTAGTAGGGGTTCTACTTCAGAATAAATTCAGCTTTTGTTTAATAATTGTGTAAAACGAAACAAATATCAAACACGATGTAAAAAAGCTACCTTTTGCCAGGTTTGGCAGTAGGAACTGAGGATGCAACCGTGGAACAGTCTGACAGAGCTTTTTCTCCTATACAGTCACACGTGCACCGCTCTATGCGTGAATGTATACAACCATAACACACGACACCGTTATAACTCTTAAGCGCACAGTCCTACAGATATAAAGAAATTATTAAAGAAGAAAGGAATTTTTATATTAAAAGTTATCGATAATATTAAGTAAAAATGAGAAGCATTACAGCATTGTGATTCGTATTGATTGCTCAACAGATGGCAGCATGTTAGTAACCTAATTCTCGAGCGGCATAGCTTAGAGGTTTAGACCATTGCGTAGCATTTGAGAGAACACCGATTCGATTCCAGGCCCGTCTGCCTTGGTCCATGCTTTTCTGTGGTTTCCTTGGATCACTTAGGCAAATACTGGAGCAGTAATATTCCATAAATAATCTTTCATTCTTTTCTGTCTTCACTTCTTCCGTCTCATCTTTCTCACCCGAACCACCATCCACCTATTCTCACGATTCCTGAAAAGAGATTGAAGAGGGTCTTCCGCCCTACATTTCGGCGTAGTGCGAAGGGGCCTCCTGCCCATCAGCATTACTGGCTGATGGGAATAAAACACCCGAAAGCTTATCTTCTTTTTTTATTTAGACCTACCAAGCGGTATGGCCTAGAGGTGATTGCTTAGTATTCGGTTCAATTCCGGATCCATCTGACCTAGTCCGATTTTTTTCTGTAATTTCCTTAAATCGCTTATGCAGTTGTTTGAGTATTAATGTTTCACAGATAATCCAACATCTACCCATTCCCACGATTCCTAACAAGGTGATTGAAGAGGGCCTGCCGCCGTATTGGTCGCTGGTTGAAATAAAACACCCAAAAGTGTACGTCTCGACCTTTAGTTTATATGAACAAATACTTCTACGACAGACAGTAGTACACCTCCCACTTTTCCTGTGCCCTCGGCTTTTAGTAGTATGTCCTAAAGTAGTTATAATGGAGTATCCATTCTATGTGGTTTGAGTTGAGTGTTTATAAAGATTAACACAATAAAGTTTATAACAGAAGAACTTAGATTTAATGTATAGACAGGTAGTTAACAGTACAAAATATTTCATTCCCTTCTGTCTTCATTTCTTCCGTCTCATCTTCTTTCTCATAAAAACCACCACCCACCCATTTCCACGATTCCTGAAAGAAGACTGAAGAGAGTCTTCAGCCCTACCTTATGGCGTAGTCCGAAGGGACTGCCCTCCACTGGCATTACTGGCTGATGGGAATGAAACACCCAAAAGCTTCTTTTTTAGTTCTTTTTTTTTCATGAAGGCAACAGAAGAAGCTCACAGAAGCCGCATCTTCTCCATCACTTGGGTTAATATACTGATAGATAGTTACACTATTCATGAATAGTGCAGATGATATTTTATTGTGAATCCGCAGAAAAGTATCTCTTAACTTTTGATTTTTCAATAATTCATTCTACCCTCTTAATTCCAAGCGGCTGAAACAGGTGCTATTGATGTTTAGAATTTTTTTTCCCGAAAACATCCTAACTACGAACCAAATAAAGCATCTTAAGAATTTTACTTTTTGTAACATTACCCATTCTGAAATTTCATCCGCAATTATGTCGATCATAAGAGATGTCAGGATAACGAAAATATTATATTTGGACCGCAATTTGGTCGCTCGTTTAAAAAAGTCTGCAATTAGATACGACCAGTTGACCCTATCCCGCCTTTAAAGGCGTGTAGAGATACTTTTCCTTCTGCTAAAGTCGCACGCAGCATTAAACAGTAAAAAAAAATGAATTTTTGAAAATCCTAACCTCTAAAATAATCAAATGTGAAACAGGACAAGAGACAATCAATAAAACAGTGAATGAAATTCTTAGCAATACTATTAACTTAAATCCTCTTCTAATTCTTAGAATCTACTATTTCTAACATTTGGTTTGCTTCATGTAGACGTAATGAATGGACCATACAAATAGAAAGACGTTTCGAATTACTGAAAATATAAAGGGGAAAGCCAAACAAAAGAATCATCAATTATTGTACTGTAGGTACCCAGCTAAATCATTTTTTAATCATTTATACTATATCTAAATAAAAACAAACCTTAAGTAATAACTAATTCATCTTCTACTACACGACTTTTATCAAGCTTGAGAAGAAGACAAGACTCGACATCGAGTTTTTATATGGTAATATTGTAATTTAATAACCGCCATTTGGATTGCCCGCAGATATTCGTAATTTAATACGAATCTTGTACTGCACTAGATTTGTAAAATTACTTACCAACTGTGATAACGTGCCCAAACGATGTGGGGTTGTTTATGCCAGAGCAATTCCATCGTTGATGTCGAAACTGATAGCGACATTCGGCGCTTGCGATGCGGATTCCGTCGCCTACTGCAACCATTGCATCCGGTGCGGTACGACACATTTCCCGTTGCCTAGCCGTCAAGCCTGGTACACGCTCGCAAATCACTTCAGCGCCGAGAGCCAATACACCGCACACCAACCTATCAAAGACAAAATTGATACATTTTAAGTTGTTAGATGTTTAATTTATTTTACAATGTTAAATGAGACAAGATGTTAAATATACTAAAAAATGTAGGGATGAGTTGAAAAGATGGAAGAGTGATACTTAGATTGAATAAAGAGTAACAGGCAGTTATAGAGCTGGGGCTGCAACGTAGAGAAGTAAATATTAGGAAGGGAGTCAGACAGGGATGCACCTCCACTTTTTAATCTATACATTGAAGACGCGATCAACATAATTAAAGACAATACAACTGTAGGGATACATATAGAGGGGCAAAAGATTAGTATGCTTAGAAGTATTAGCATCTAGCAAGGAGGAGTTAGAGATAGCTTTAAATAAAATGGATGCGATAAAAGTAAAACAACAATATTAGTATAAAAGGGAAGAAAAGGTAGGGAAAGAGCAAATATAGAAATAGGAAATGAAAAGTTAGAAGAAATAACCGATTTTAGGTATCTAGGAAGTCAAATAAGTCAGGAAGGAAGGTGTACTAAGGATATAAAGCAGGGGATAGCACAAGGTCGAGTCGCCTTCAATAAAAAGAAGTCAAATGCATGCGAACGGTTAATTTATAAATTCGGAAAAGGTTGTTAAAGCTATATGTTTGAATTGGGCGCGGCGGAAAAGAAAAGATTAGGAGCGTTCGAAATGTGGTGTTAAGACGAATGAAGAGGATACCATGGATAGAGAAGGTTGGAAATGAAGAGATATTAGAAAGAATAGGGGAACAGAGGACTTTATGGAAGTCAATAAAAAATAGGCGAGATAGGTTGGTAGGATACCTTTTCAGGCATAAAGGTCTAGTCAGAGACATAGGTATTAGACAAAAACGGGAGTTAGGAGTGGTAGAGGTAGACCTAGATTAGATTACTGTTGGCAAATAATTAAGTTGTGGGATGTTCTAGTTTTAGGGAAATGCGAAGATTAGCTCAGGATACGAAAGAGTAGAGGTGCCTGTCCAACCAGTTTTAGAACTGACGACCTTATGAAAATGAATGATACTATTAGTTTTAAAATCTATTCATACAGTGTGTCTACTTAATTTAGCAGCATATGGGAAACTTTTTTATCATTAATCTTACGAAAAAAAGTTACTCTTAATAGAAGCTCTTGCATTATCTAAAGCACATAATGACTGAAAAATTTATAAATCATATACAAGTTTTAACAGAAAATATGAAATTTGTGTAACAGTGAAGTAACTTAATTTTTGAAAATAGCAGATATCTTTATAAATAGGAGTTGTTGAGAACTAAAAAGTAGTTACAAATGTGCAAGCATATCTATCGATTGCTAAAATTATGATTTCACATTTTTCTTTTGCCCCATATGAGTGAAAACATATGCATGCACATTAGCAATAATACAATTCTGATGAAAGTTGTCGTGAAATTGACATGTTTGTCAGCCTTTCACTGAATGATCAATATTAATTTTAAAATCAAAAAAGCAATAATACCGGCCCCTTTCAGTTTTTTTAGGTAACTGATGAATCATTAAGTCTGATGATGTCATTATATGTTTTAGACCATGCAGGACTTTTCATAAAGACTAACTGTTTTTCGTAAGATTAATAATAAAAAAGTTTCCATATGCTGCCAACTTAAGTAGCCACACTGTATGATATTGAAACTTCCTTAATCATAAAAATATTATACAGTCCAGCGCAACTTAAGTTATGATCCGGACAAAATTGTTAACGGGCTGAAACATTCTAGAGATCTTCAGAACAATGCCGGAATTAATATCCGAAACTTTCCAAACATCAAGATACGCTAATTATTATTTAAACTGAAAATAACCTTAATTAAAAACCATAATTGTAAATAACGTCAATACGGATAAGTTTCAAAATGCAACTGTTATCCAATTTTGCATACATATGTACAGACACGTAAGAATTATACACCAATTTGATAAAAACCAAATGTTTTTGAGATCTGGAGAAACAGGGCAACAATGAAACACTTCATCCATTTTGTAGGTATTGAGCATAAGGACGTAGCTATAGAAATATTTTTCGGGAAGAGTTTTATTTAAAAGTATGAACTTCAAAGTTAACTTTTTGAAGTGAAACTTCTTTACGCACGGTAGAGTAAGTTCGTTTCATGCGAGTTGTTGTTAAAACTAGGCAATGGATTTTAATGCGTTTTCTTTTTAATAAATAGAGTAATTCAAGAGGAAGGTTTATATGTATAATACATGCATAATATAGTAGAGAAACACTGATAATTTTAGAGGTTTGTAATGTGATGTCACATTTTCTTGCGCTTACCTTGCAAACGCTGACTGAACCCTACGAGGTAGATTAAAATAATATACTACAGTACCTACTGTACACCTTAAAAAGGTGTAAAAGAAAATACTGTGATGGTATATGTCTCTCTTACCCACAATAACCATTTTTTACCCTTTACTTTTTACGAGAAATAATGGCTAATTTACGAAGCGATTTTAAGCAATACAGGATTAATCCTTATCCAATTAAGTACTTTTAAATACATTGTGTATTTAATATAGATCAATATGGCCATTTACAGCATTTAATTTAAATGAATATTTTTGAAGATATTACAGACTTAAAATGCAGGGACATAGCGGTTGCGGCGGTACCGGCCGGTTTCTGTTGTCTAATGACAAAAAAGCTGTGATTGTTGTATAAAGACATTCTATAGTAAGTATATTTACTATCAGTATTGCACCCCTGCGAAGCATAGTGTACAAATAATACCATTAAACCAATTCCTTAACCCCTATCCCGGTATGTTTGTGCGTTTGAAGAAATTTCACTTCAGTAGCGTGTTGTATAGTTACACGTTGGATTTCTTTTTTTAATTAAATAATAAAATTGAAATTTACTGTGCTTGCAATTTCATTAATAAAAACAAAAAAAAAGGTGAATAATGAATGATTAATACTAATTATTACAAATTATCGTAAAAAATGGATTAGTGAGATCAAAGGATTACGTTTATTTGTCTTTCTTCTGTGCAAATATATTAAGTAAAAGTTATCTAATTTACATATGTATGATGAGTAACTTGTTTTCGTAAGATAAATAATAAAAAAGGTTTCAATATGTTCCCAACTTAAGTAGACACACTGTATATCTAAATTTTTGTTACGACAACAGTCCGTCTAATGTATCTACTTTTAGAAAATTAATCTAAACATTAAAATATTCATGTAAAGAGATTCGAATGTGCTATTTTCTCAGGTGGTTTTGTGACTGGCGCCATGGCACATGTCGACTAACTAACTAATACTAAGCAATTATAGGAAAGTGTGTTCGATTAACATTAATGAATAAGGACCAATAAAGGAAGTAGCCTCTTAGTAAAATACGACTTGTTTGGATAAATAAATAATGAGACAGGAAACGTGTCTAGCATAATTGTCCTTAATCCTCGTTTAAATGAGCGATCGTGATTAATATTTTCTACCACACTAATCCTTGCATCACACTTGCTGACTGCTCATTTTAGCAACGGTATTTTTTATACCGACAGCTTCCACTTGAAACGTTTATATCCTAAATATAATATGTTGAATAGCGAGAGGAATTAAGAATAATAAATTTATGAAAACACCGTAACGACAGCGTATTTCTAATGCGTTGAAACAACAATAACACACGGTAACTAACAAATGCAAAGTTCTAAGAACATCTGTTGAATGTGACATAAAAAACGGAGTGCTGAAAAGATGATTTTACATTAATAAAAAATAAAAGGAGAATTACTCTCTTACTTTTCAACAGTAATAGGAATAGGTTTTTGTAGTGAATCATCATCATCATCAATAGTTATATGTAGTTGGATGAATAAATTAACTATTCATGGATCTAAAACTTATTAGACTGTGTCTATAGACAGTGGCGTAGCGTAAATTTCTGCCACCCAAGGCGAAGCTTAAATTTGCCGCCCTTCCTATTTGGTTTGTTTATTCTTTATGATATGGGGACGGACGTCTGGTTGGCGATTATGTTAGTAATATTTATTTATTTATTTTTATTTTTTTTTTCTGCAAAATTTGGTAGATTCTAATTTGAACAAATATGACAACCTTACTTGTCTACGTTCAAAAGCAAAATGCATATTCAGGGATTCCCAAAATAACTGATAATGCTCACTCGCTCTCACGAGGTGTTTTAAGTTAAAAAGATTTTGAGAAAATATTTAGGTACCAATTGGACTTTCCTTGGACTATTTATTGCCCGAAGAAGTCCGGAATTTTCCGAGATTCCGAATTGGGTGTTGACGGTACATAAGCTGTAACTTGCACTACCACCATCTTTATTGTACTATATTATACTATGGTCTCGGCTGGAAATACTAGAATTGAAGATGATGTTCGCGCGATTATGACAAAATTAATAAAAAAAAGTATTCAACTGCAATACAGTGGTAAACAGTAGATGGCGTTGGGAAGGAACCGTTTAAAACTACTGAAACCTTTAAGGCTATGGAACGTAAGTCATTATTTAATTAATGTACCCTTCCACTAAATTAAAAATTAGTCTGCTAACAATATATAAAATTAGTAAGGTATCAAAGCACTCAAGTTATAATAATTAGTTCTTTAACTATACTGTCATTATTGCAAAGTGCTTTTTTTTTATACCTAATGACCATATCGGATATATCGACCGGAAGAATATTGTCGAGACAGTAGTTAATGTTTGTTTGTATTTCACTGTTAAATAGCTTCCACAATACTTAACAGAATTACAATTTGTCAATTTACAATCACGACCGGTGTCTATACTTTAATATATGATATGCACATTGTCAAACTGGGTATATAGCCGCGGCCATGACATACAAAGAATACCTACCCAATCTTGTACCCTTCTGGACCACGACTACCAAGCCCAGATAATGTATATTTATTGTTTATTACTTCAGAATATAGTGATAATGGATGATCTATTTTAGAAAATTTATGTATAATTTTTTTAGTTTCTAAAATATTACTTATCGTTGCGGTAGTAAAAAATACAAGCAATTTCCTGTTATTATATATTGCTTTCTCATAAATTCATAAATTGCGCCACTTCATAAACATATCAAAAACATTCATGACAGAATGTACTTAATCGACAGGGAAGTAATAAAATATCTAACAGTTGATGTGATTCACTGTTAATACTCTAAACCGATAGGTATAGCGATTTCATTGTTTATTGTTGTAATTTTTACCTATGTAATAAACGCAATAGATACTCAGCATACAACATACAATTATCTTTTTTTCAGTTTTCAGTTACATTTCATTGGTTAATAATAATTATTTCTTCAACATTCCCAGTACATTTGGCGTCATAAATTCTCGGTAATGTACAAATGTCAATCACATTCGATTTATTGCAACTCGTTTATGACTTGGGTCTTCAATTGGTTTACATTACAAACTAGTATTTCCGTCAGCAAAAACTATGAACAATTTACATTCTCTATTTTATGACTTGTTGTCATTTTTTGTAATGTTAACTGGCATAAGCCTTAAGTTCTTTTAAGATGAAAAGCAACTTCTGAATCATATGTAGTACTTACATAAGATTGTATATATTACAGTTAATTTATTAAGTTTATCATATTTCCTACAACTTTTTTCGATAGAATGCACAGTTTAGTCAGAAATTGCGAAGAACTGTGTTGGATCCCCATAATCCCACCCAATTCCACCCCGGAATGTTGCTGTCGGTTCGATTTATTTTTCCTTCTTTTATACTATAAGACCTTCATTGACAAAATCCCACTGTCAGATTGCTATAACGAATTATTTTTTTCCCCATTTTTGCGTCTATTTCTACTGGACTATGGGGATCGACATGATTAAAATGCACGGTGACCCAAAAAGTATCCAATGTCCCCATTGAGCCCCAACTGTGAGTTTAATCGAAAAATTTTTCAAACAAAGCTTGCTCCCAATTTTTATAAAAGATCATATGTAGCATCTAAATTTGATTTACTTCACAGAATGACTCCAAATAGATAAAAAAAGGTTTAGCTCAAATGGCAGCTCTGTGAAATATGAGCCCAATTGAAAAACTTAGAGCAAAAAGCTGTTTAGAATACCAGAGTAGATCGCTATCCAAAAAAATGCGGCAATATTCAAATATTTTTAGATTCGGTTGAAGTGATCAACTCAAAAGGTATATTACAGCAAAAACTATGAATAATTTAAATTCTCTATTTTATGAGTTGTTTCCATTTTTTGTAATGTTAACTAGCATAAGCCTTAAGCTCTTCTAAGATGAAAAGCAACTTTGAAAGCATATTTAGTACTTGCATAAGAATGCATATATTACAGTTAATTTATTAAGTGTGTAATTAGTGTTAATACTAATTACCAATAAATAATGAAATAGCAGCCATCTAATCCTATCCACATTCGTAAATCAACTATTACAATTACTAAAGCGTTTCTTACTTTACTTCATAAAACAAGAAAAGGTTATGATAGTAAATTTCATATGATGTAAATTAGAAGCGAAAATACCAAATTTTTAATATTATTAAGTCAAGACCAAATATTGGTGATGATATGCAATGCACCCCAACCGCAAGCAAAATGTTTTCCCTGATTTCAAGGACGAAAGCGCAACTTTTTTTTAAGTATTTCGGAAGTACACTTCGTTTAATTTCTGTAGCGATGTGACCTTCAGTTCAATATCAACGAGATGTTTATTTATATTTGAAGACATATAGGCTTTAACGCTTGTTTTCGACTCGCACTACTATTCATGATTGAACAAAACTTTTGGCAGGTACTGTATGAAAAAGTATGTTTAATGAACAAGAGTCGAGAGTATAATGAGCTTTTTTCTCCCTACCTACGATTTTGCCAACGCGCATCCAAGACATTGGAAGGGGCACGTCCCTAGAGAAAGTAAATGAAGTACCTATAATATGAACGGTTGGGACAAATGTAAAAGGTGGGGGGGGATAAATTCAGTAGTCTAAAGTCCGTTCTTTTAAGAGATAGACCAAATCAAAACAAACCTGGACATGTGATCATCGACCAGCACGTGATCATCGACTAGCTCGTGATCATAGCACTCCATGATTGTAGATCGTACTCATGGCTATTCTAAATTTCCAGGATGACATTCAGTCAGTGCATCGTGGCATTTCAGAATTTTCAAACTTGTTATCTATATACGAGGTGTGTTCAAAAAGTACCCGGTATTGCCGTTTTTTCAAAAAAATATTTATTTATTCGTCTACATCAATGTGGTCCCCTTCAAAGTAGTCCCCCCACAGATATAATACACTTATGCCAGCGTTTTTTCCAATCTTCGAAGCACTCTTGATATTCACTTTTTAATATGTCCTTGAGCACTCTCAGCGATTCGGCCTTTATTTCTTCAATTGAGGAAAAACGCCGTCTTTTCATGGGTCTCTTCTTTCATGGAGGTTGGGGCATGACTACGGTATTGTTTTGGCCATCTTGGAAACGCTTATACCACTCGTAAACACTTGTTTTTTTCATAGCAGACTCACCATAGGCTTTTTCACACACTTTATTACACTTTATTTCATTTTTTACGCGAAATTTAATACAAATTCTTTGACTCTTCAATTCTTCCATTGTTTAAACAAGCAAAAATCGCCGAGCTCATAAAAACACGTCGAACCTTATCGACTACCACAGACAAAGTAAACAGTGAATATAGCTTAAAATTTTATCATACTTTAGGGGCATGTATACCAACATAATAAAAAAAAATGACAATCGGACTCTCCAGACCCGCGAAATTTAAGTTCCGGGTACTTTTTGAACACACCTCGTATATAAAAATGAATGTTTGTCTGTATGTCCTTTATAGAATCGTAAAGTATGCATTTCATCATGTGATGATTTTTGAGTTGTTGAGTTGGTACGACCAATTTTCGACAGGAAAAACAAAATATTGTGTATCCCACACCACTTCAATAAATATCGAATTGAAACGAAACGCTGCAATGTCACATTTTTTTCGAAATGAACAAAATCAATAAAATGACTCAAAATGAATTGAATATTTGTATAATGTCTTTCCTTCAAATTTATTTTAGTTGGTGGCGTAGCAACGCGCGCAGGGTACAGCTAGTACTTTATAAGAAACTTTTTAAATTTATTCAAAAAGCAAAACATTCATTTGCCAGGCAATAGTAAATTCAACTACTTTCAATTTCTACCGCCACGAAAAGTAATAAAAGTAATTATAATCGCATTGTTANCCTATGTAATTTGTTTTCCATTATTTCTTCTTTCGGTCTTCAACCCTCGCCACTATAAATAGTTAGAATTGTAAATTTTAGAACCAGTCTCGCGTTGATAATGCCCACGTATGAAGTGGGCGAAACACGTGTCCGCTCAAATAAAATTATTTGTGGTACTTAGGGGTGAGAATTCCTTTTAATTTTTAATTAATATTTACCACAGTCTCCACTTTCTAATTTCCATACGTATGTTAAAACATTTCTAAAATTTGTCAAATAAGTATTGCTTGGGTATTGGGTTACAATCTCTGTTCTATTTGCATAACGTAATTTTACAATACATTTCATTAAAACTTCAAGTTATTTTTTACAGTGTCTAGTTTTAAGTACGACCCAGTTCAATGTTTCACTTTTCTGTATTGTGTTCACAGTGCATGATTGTGTTTACATTTGGCCTATCTCTTAAAAGAACAGACTATAGACATACATCTTTGTAAGTAACTCTGAAATTACTAGACAATAATAAATCGGTTTCGAAAATGGGCCATTGTTAGATTCATGATAATTAATAGCCAATGAAAAGGAAATATCAGAAATTAACCTTTCCTCAAACCAAAAGCTTTGTTTGTAATGACCAATGGTGCCTAACAGTTCGCGAAAATTTAAGTCAAATCTCTTCAATTGATGATAAAGCTGTGATTACAAGTATAAGTTATTCACCATGGATTACGATTAGGTTATGGTGCAAGCGATTTTTTTTGACAGACATATGTACAATGTCAAGGACTTAGATAAGGTTATAGTATGGTAGTCCGGCAGAAATAGGGTTCGAACAACAAAAAAATTCGTTATAGCAATCAGACAATGGGATATTGTTGAACAAGCTTTTGTAAAAGAGGGAAAAATATATCGAATTGACAGTTGCTATCCGGGTGGATGGGCTCAACACAGTTTTTCGCGATTTCTGGCTAAGCTGTGCATCCTATCAAAAAAAGTTAAAGCTGAAAGTTGTAGAAAATAAAAAGATCCACACCTCTTGTATTCACCATTTTTACCCTAATCTCAAAATTTTGCGAATAAATGGCGGAAAAACGGATTATCGGTTTCTAATTTCTTTCTTTTAAATTTATATGAAGCTGAAACGTAGGCAAAAGATACCTTTTAGTATTGAAAAGAGGTAGTAACTTTTTCAGACGGAAATATTTGGAAGTTATTGTTAAATTTAATTAAAAAAAAAACGAAATCTTCAACTGCGATTCCTCTTTAAACTACTCCTCTTACTGAACTAAGAGTGATCGACATGATTAAAATGTAGGGTGACCCAAAAACTATCCAATATGCTGATTGAGATCCAACTGTGAGTTTAATCGAAAAAATTTTCAAGCAAATCTTGCTCCCAATTTTAATACAAGATCATCTATAGTATCTAAATTTGATTTACTATACAATACGTCTATGAATAGAGAAAAGAAAGTTTCGTTTAGATGGCAGCCCTGTGAAAAATGAGTCCAATCAAAATAAGTTGTAGGGAAAAACTCAATATCAGAATATTCGGCCATGTAAAAAATTGCGGCGATATTCGAATGTTTTTTGATTCGGTTCGGGTGATCGACTCAAAAGGTTCACAAATGAATTAGATGAATATAAATACGGTGATTGCTTACATAGCTTAATATTGTGATATTCTGAAGAGCTTTTTCCTATAACTTATTTCTACTGGAGTTATATTTCACACGGCTGCCATTTAAACGAAACCTCCTTTTTTCTGTTTTCGAACATTATGTATAATAAAATAATTCGAAATGGTCTGTACTGTGTCGAAACTGCCAGACGCGGATCGCGATTTCGATCTGTTTGGATCTCATCGGCGCGTCGCAGGCAGCTTCGACAGAACACAGACCAACCTTTAGCTACTGCCTTAACAGCGCGTTTTAGAAAATACGACAAATGGCGCGGTAAACGCCATCTGTAGTACGATGCTACATTTTAGGATTACGTATGCTCCAACAAGGTCCATTTAAATATATGGATATCTACTTGCTGAAACGAATCCCGACGTAGCTAACCTCAACGTGATAGGCACCGCGCCATTTGTGGTATTTTCCATTATGTATAATAAATTAGATTTAGATACTACAGATAGGGAGCAAGTTTTGTTTGTAAATTTTTCTATAAGTATATTCCTTACTTTTTGGATTACCCCGTATAAGAGCGATCCTTACTAAATTTGGACGGGTTCAACTAGTAAATAATAACAAAGCTACTAATTTGCCGTAGATACCTATTGTATTATAATTTAACTGATGGCCGGTTGAGTCGTTTAAAATACTAAATAAACAAAGAACTCGTTAATTGCTACGTAAATTCCTTTTTTATTTCCTACTAATCTTAAAGCAAAGAAACATGATCTCAAACGGTGAAGACCTTTAGTTGTACAAACTAGTTTAGATCCAATTATCTGATAAAATATCGGAAGACACGGGGCATAGTATCACTTTCATTGTAGATGAATCTTGTACGTCTATCGTCCGGTTCGCATATTTCAACCAAACCACCCATCACTTGAACAACGATTCCTTTTATCTAGATCAGCAGTTGTCCACTTTTTTTCTGTGTACCTGTACCATCCAACTAATGCAAGTGAGTAAGTTATAAACAATTCAGTTTATTTTTAATTCTTACTGTTCTCCAAACGTAAAAAATCATTTTCTTGTGTTAGCGTCATATTAAGTAGAAGACAATCGGTATAGACGAGAAAGGAAACACAATTGAAATTGAAAAACAATACATGTCAACCTATATATTAAAAAAAAAAAATGCCCGGTAAAACTCAGTGCCAAATACCAAAGGAATACATGTAGAAAAATGAATAAAGGAGAATGGAAAGATATGAGGTGAGGAAAAATAAAGCAGACTTAAGTCTGAAAAACATTTATAAGGAAAGAATTATAACCTAATGATCATATCTCATATAGCGGTACTAACAGATCAATACTGTATGAAAATAAACAAAAGTAAAACTAAAATACCAGTATGCAAGGGAAAAAAAAGTAGGGAAAGAGCGACTATAAAGATAGACGAAAAATGAAGACGAAGTAGTGGGTGATTTTAGATATCTATGAAGTCGGATAAGTCAGGACGGAAGAAGTCGTAGGGATATAATGCAGAGGATAGCGTAGGATCGTGTCGCCTTTAATAAAAAGAAGTCACTTCTGTGCTCGCAAACGGTTAATTTAGAAATTCGAAAAAGGTTTTTAAAGGTGTATGTTTGGAGTGCGGCGTTGTACGGGTGCGAAACATGGTTGGTGGGCACGGCGGAAAAGCAAAGGTTAGAAGCTTCCGAAATGTGGTGTTATCGGCGAGTGATGAGAATAACGTGGGTAGAAAAGGTTAGAAATTAAGAGATATTAGAAAGAATAGGAGAACAGAGGACTATGAAAGTCAATAAAAAATAGGCGAGATAGGTTAATAGGGCATCTTCTCAAACATGAAGGTCTAGTCAAGGACATATTAGAGGCAGAAACTGGAGTTAGAAGGGGTAGAGGTAGACCTAGATTAGATTACTGTTCGCGAATAGTTAAGGATGTGGGTTGTTCTAGCTTTAGGGAAATGCGAAGATTAGCTAAGGATAGGATTAGGACTGACGACCTGATGATGATGATGATCTCATATATGATTAAATACAGAGAGTGATAGGAGTAGATAATAATACAGGATAAACAAGAAAATAGCAAAACTACAGTAACTCCAAACAAGTAAAATAACGAAATAAAACAAAGAAGGACATCTAATATTAGGTACCTACACAACAAACAATGTTATTGTGTTAAAATCTATTAAGCAAACTGAAAATTTCGAATGCTAAAGATGTTTTCTAGTTTTGTACCAAGAAAAGAATATATCAAAGTTGCTTCAAATAGTTTAACTCATAAATCCACAGGAAGTAATAAGTTTTCATTTAATCTTGCGTATTTGGTCTGTGTTTTGTATATTCGGTCTTAGTTTTAATCTTGACTTTGTTCGTTCGGCCTTGATTTTTAGTCTTGGTCTTGTTCGTTCGATCTTTGTCTTGGCATTTTCACAAGACCAAAATCAAGACTGCAAGACCAAGACAAATTTGCTAATCATTAGTTCTAGAACAGTCGTAAAAACAAAAATTAGTGTCAGGGACATAACCTGAAACATAAAGGTTGCCTAATTTGGCATAGGAACTGTAGAAAAAGCAAGCGTCGATTATACTACTTTTCCTGGTGTACTGCTGTACCACACTTTTTAATGAATAAATTTTTAATAGTTTAAAGAAATTTAATTCATTAGCAAACAACGGAATATTTATTAATAAGTACAAACTCAAACCATCGTGAAACTAAGTAAACAGAATAAACAAAACTAATTGAACGAAGAAATATATACAATACAAATACTAAATGAAAAAATGTACAATGACTTGGTTGGGTTGAAACTGTTTGCGAATGACTTCTATTGAAAAAAAACTTGGGTGTTTCATTCCCACCAGCCAGTAATACTGGTGGGCGGGCAGTCCCTTCGGACTATATCGGAAGGTAGGGCGGAGACCCTCTTCAGCCTCCTTTCAAGAATCCTGGGAATGGGTGGGTGGTGGTTCGGGTGAGAAAGGAGACAGTAGACAATGAAAGATTATCTGTGGAATATTACAGCTCCAGCATTTGCCGAAGTGATTCAAGGAAACCACAGGAAGACTTGGACCAAGACGGACGCACCCGGAATCGAACCGGCGTCCTCTCGAACGCAAATCATTATCTACTGATGGATGTATAACGTATTTGTAACATAATAGATACAGAGAAAGAAACTACTAAAACTACATAACTACCCTAATTTTGTAAAAACCTGATGAAGGTTGGGAATCGAGTAGTAAAATGACCCAAATGGTCGAACATGACTATGAATAACTTAATAATTAAAAAGGTCAAATTTGCTAACCTAGCATAAAATTTTATAACTAATATTGTTATTCTAATCGCCTTTGATAAATCCGAACGGGAACTGTACCTTAAAATTGGATGTCCAAAACTAGGAACCCAATTAGATGTCCGGTTTTAAAACGTGTTTAGCGATAGATCATTATCTGGTAGTGACAAAAATGAAGTTTACGGGTGTGATTTTTGCTGTAGAATGATAGACACTCTATTTTTGATAGGGTATCTAATTTGAAGAATCCTCTCTTTAAATTTGAAAAAGTACCCTTTTCTACTTTAGACTATTTTTTATTCTTTTTATGATTGGAATACGTATTTATATATAAGTATCGTGTTTTTATTGAGGTAATAGCAAAATCTAGGTACAAAAGTGTTACTAAAATGTGTTTTATTCACTCAAAAAAAAGATGAATAACAAAAAATATCCAAAATTAGGCATACATCGTCCATACGGATTCCATCGTAACTAAACTTGACCGATTCAAGAAACATCTCTTTATTTATTTAGTTTCTTGATGGGTAATGCACATTCAAGTTATATTAATTAATTCAGTAATTAATGATAATTGACACTAACTGTACCTATCGCTAAATCTATTGGGTAATTCAATGCAATTCGTATTTGCTATGAAAGGAACCATTAACTTAAATTTTACGTTATATAACCTGTCAAGTTTTCGCTATCCAAACGTAACATCGCAATCGGCTTTTTGTGAAAATGATAGGAAAATGTCATTTCTGCGGAGTGAAGGGAAGGTCAATCTTAAGTAGGTGTGACGTGTAATATATCTTTGTGACAAATGGGGCAATTGGATTCCAATAAGCAATAAAATCTGTCATTTCCGAGAGTATATAACAAGGTAATATATTACCAATATATTTTTTATATCTATGTTTAAATTATACTTAAGTGTATTTAATTTATTCCTATTGTTCTTCAATTTATTTATGATTTATTGCCTTTCTTTAGTATAGCTACCTACAGGACATTTCTTGGGATAACTTGTTTGAGTTGATAATCACTGAAAATTTAATAAATAACACTTATTATAACTCTTTGCATTATTAATATAATTAGAGTAGTTTAAAGTGCCCTGCAGTACTGTATTTTCCAGAGTACTCATTTTGTAAATCAAGAAACAATCAAGGTGTCTGCCTGGAAGTCATTCTACGTTTCATAACAATAACGACATGTTGAGCTCTCACGAATGTTTCATGATAAATAACACTAAAGTATAGACCGGGTTAAGAAAAAAAGTCTATAGTTTCCTTGGTAACTACTTTTCCGGGGGCGACAATAATTACACCTTCGTTAACAGGTATTTCGACTAAAAGGAATTAAGGCGTGCTCCAACTACTTGTACGCATTATCAATATCACTAATAAATTAACAAAAAGATATAAAAGTATAAATATTTTAGCTCCTTCATTTGTTGATGGTAACAACCTTGAAAACGTTGTGCATGTCGCCAGGTCCGGCAGATCATGATTTAAATAGTATTAAAAATTAAACACATTAATTTTACTTCTCTTGATAATTCTTTAAAATTTGGTGAATAATTGGTGACAACAGTTCTCAATAATTATTTCATCTGCTGGATAGTTAATACTTATCGGTGTTTGGATTTCACGAATTTTAAAATGGAATAAAATAATTCACATAAGTACGTTGTTCCGAATAATAATAAATAATGTTTTAATTCAAGATATTTCAATTCTAGTACAAATTTCCAAAATTGAGTAATCGGCTTATATTTTAATTTTGTAGAGCTTGATCTTCTGGCATCTCTATGAATTTTAATTCTCCAGATGCTTTTTTGGTCATAATTATACTGGAAATGGAAAACTCCCCTTGAATTATGTTAATTTCAAATGGATTCAGAAAAAAATCAAGTCTTGAAATCTATTTTGAAATTCCGTCAATATTCCTTCTAGTTTTTTTATTTACTCATGGAGCTTTTCTTTCCCCAGCAAATGTAATTCGTTCGCGCAGTTTTCGATGAGTCATATCATTCTTAACTTGGACGGAAATGAAATTTGTTATAACATTGCACTTAGTCTTTCATATTTGTTGTCAATAGTTAAAAAGGTATTTTGAAACACATACGAAACTATAATAATTTTTTAAAATATAATAACACAAAAACGAAAAGGAAACTCGGATACATTTACCGAGAGCCACAAATAATACTTCAAAGAGCCGAAAGTGGCTCGCGAGCCGCAGGTTATAAGGTCGTCAGACCTAAGACTGATTGGACTTGCACCTCCATTCTTTCCTATCCTGCGCTAATCTTCGCATTTCCCTAAAGCTAGAGCAACCCGTATCCTTAACTATTTGCGAACAGTATTCTAATCTAGGTCTATGTATCTCTACCCCTCCTAATATCCGTTTCTGCCTCTAATATGTCTCCGACTAAACCTTCATGCTTGAGAAGGTGTCCTACTAACCTATCTCGCGTATTTCTAGTTGACTTCCATAGAAGCCTCTGTTCTCTTACTCTTTCTAATACCTCTTCATATCTAACCTTCTCTATCCACTGTCCATGTTTCGCACCCGTACAGCGCCGTGCTCCAAACACACTTCTAACAACCTTTTTCGAATTTCTAAATTATCCGCTCGCGAGCATAAAAGTGACTTCTTTTTATTGAAGGCGACTCGACCCTGCGCTATTATCTTCTTTATATCCCTAGTTCTCCTTCCGTCCTGACTTATCTGACTTCCTAGATACCTAAAATCAACCACTTCTTCTAGTTCTTAGTCTCCTATCTTTATATTCGCTCTTTCCCTATTTTTTCTTCCCTTACATACTAGTATTTTTGTTTTATTTTTATTTATTTTCATACAGTACTGATCTGTTAGTACCGTTTCCATTTTATTTAAAGCTACCTCTAAGTCCTCCTTGCTAGATCTAATACTGCTATATCATCTGCAAATCTAAGCGTACTAATCTTTTGGCCCTGTATATCTATCTCTACAGTTGTACTGTCTTTAATGATGTTGATCGCGTCTTCAATGTATAGATTAAGACAGTGTGCATCCCTGTCTGTCTCCCTTTCTAATATTTACTTCTCTATGTTGCATGCCCAGCTCTATAACTGCCTGTTGCTCTTTATACAAACTAAGTATCACTCTTCTATCTTTGTAACTCATCCCTACATTTTTAAGTATATTTAACATCTTGTCCCATTTAACACGGTCAAAAGCTTTTTCTAAATCTACAAATCCTATGTATGCCCTCTTTTCTCTATTGTTACCCGTAAAGCTAGAATGACCTCCCGCGTTCCTCTATTTCTTCTAAGCCCAAATTGATCTTCCCCTAATAGTTCTTCTGCCCTTTTTTCCATCCTCCTCTGTACAATTCTAGTTAAAATTTTTGATGCATGGAAAGTCAAGCTAATTGTTCTAAATGTCTCGCACCTATCCGCGCCTCTCTTTTTAGGTATGGTTACTACTACGTTCCGTTTATAATCCTCTCAAACTTTCCCCGTCTTGATATATCTCATAGTAATAACAATAGGCATTACTTATTAGATCTAACTATACCGAATGTCCTTTCTTAGGGTTTAAACTTCAGCTTTTGCTGCTTTCGCATTAGACCGATAGATTTCTCAGAAAGGGATCGTTCACTTTATAAATTTCAATTTTTTCTTCTCGCAATTTCCATAATGGATTTATAATGCTCCTTTAATTTAATGATTTTGCTAATTGCGTTCTGTGTTTCGCGATTCAGGATGTTGTTAAACTTGTTTATGGTTCTTGCGTTTAAAAGGTAACGTAGTACACTATAAAATCCGTCGAGTAAATCGTTACGATCTCAATGCTTAACTGGGTGATTGACAAAAAACATTTCACTTTCACAGATTTTAGTGCTTGTTTAGTTAAAATGCAGATAATTTCCGTTTTATGACGGGGTAATTACTTTAAAAAGCTTTTTCTTTATTTTTCGTACTCATAGACTCTTAATTATACTAACAACTCATAGTTAAGCTACGGAAACAATAATAAAAACTGACATTAATCGACATAGCCAATGGCAATCAAAAGTCAAAGGCAATAGTCTTTGGTTGGTTATTCGCGAGAGTGAATTAATTTATAGGTGTTTTAATCTGACAGGTGAGAAGATTTGAAAACAACTACTATTTAATGAATTACTACTAAGAGTGTAATAAACACCATCTGTATTCTACTAAATGTAGCAGATTCAATAGTGTTGTACTAGCTTCACATCATTTATTTATTTATTAATAAACGGCACTTAAATTTGTCTATAAAATTAATTTTGTGTTTTTGTTCCATTTGTCATCGTACCTGAATCGTCTATTTTAATTATATCGGTGTGTGCTTTGTGGTAGAGCTTTTACAATCTTGAAGCACTCAACTAGCACCTAAAGCTGCCGTTTATACATTTACAATATATTGTTAAATAGATGATATTGCTAGATTCACGTGAAGTTATGAGAACATTATTGAATATTGAACGTCTATTTCATTTTATGAGCATCTAATTTATAACCTTGACACCAAATTAGCCCCTCATTTTGGCATTTTCGGAATTCGTTTTGGGACTTTGTGGTGCCAGGTTCATAGGGCTGCAAACTAATGCTTAAGTTTGATCATAAACTCCTCGTATTTCTTAACGGATTTACACGGAATTTTGACTTCAGGGTAATTGTTTACAATATGAGGCACACGGTTGAAAGACCTTATAAGTTTATAGAATGGGTGTCGTCTTACATACGAACGTTTCAAATGCGAACAACCACATTTTGGTGTTATTTGCGAACACTGGTATTAAGATCCAGGTGCTCTTAATAATTGTAGGTCCATTTGCGAACAACTACATTTTATTTATTTCGGTTGTATCTATTTAATACAATACAATAAGCAATTTTTGCAATTATATATTATTCACGCCGACATAGGTAGCAATATAAATGAGACCACTATCGTGCCCGTAGTTTTTGCGTTACTACCTAGTAAACGCCGTGAAGTTTACGACGAACTATTTAATATTCTAAAAACAAAAACACTGTGGGTTCCCCGCAAAATAACTATGGATTTTGAACAGGCAGCCATCATAGCGTTGCAAAGCGTTTATCCGGAAGCGGAGATACAAGGCTGCAATTTCCATCTCCAACAATGTTTATAGAGGAAATTTCAAGAAATTGGGTTAACTATTGATTATAAAAATGATGCTGAATGTAGAAATCATTTGCGAATGTGCGCTGCATTGGCATATGTACCTATAGAACATATTGATGACAGGTGGATTTCAATACAAGAGACAACCCCTGTAAATGCCAAAATCAAAAAATTTTTTGATTATTTTGTGGAACAATGGCTAGACAATCCTGTAATGTCGAAAGAAATGTGGAATTGTTACGAAGCAACTCGTCGAACAAATAACGCAGTTGAAGGCTGGAACAGACGGTTTAACCAGGTTGTGAAGCAACCACATCCAAACGTATATTTTTTGATAAAAAAATTAAAAGTAGAGGCTAATTACGCCTCACTAATTATCCACAGGGCGGAATTAAATATGGAAGCCAAAAAGAGGAAAAAACAATACGTAAAGTTAGATGAACGCATTCAGAAAACCTTGCAAAATTTTGCATATACGAAGAATATTAAAAAATGTTTAGAAACATTATCTTTTAATGCAAAATTTCAGTAGAAAAAAAATAAATACACCAGTATTCAACTACCTGTCCTAAGCCTGGATAATGTGTGAAGGGAAGTTAAGCGTCATTGTAACTAACATTAGCATTTGTTCGTTTAAATAACTTACTGTCTGTTCGCAAATGAAAATATAATTTCTAGGTCAACTCAAGGCTACTTATTGCTGTTCGCAAGTGGCACTAAATCTCATTTGTTCGCAAATGACACGTTCGCAAATAGCATGCCATCACCCCTAAACCATCACCTAAGAACACATTTTTAGTATTTGACAATGTCATCTCTACCCCTTCTTCCAATTCCCCCCCCCCGCAAGCAACGGTCCCTTCATTTCAATAATTACCAATTCCTATTTTCATATCCGCTCTTCCTTCGCTTCCACTTCTTTGCCCCACCCCTATTACATCAGTAGAAAACCTTTCAATTTCTCATCAAACGGTACCATTTAATACAGGTTATTCCATTAAAAAAAAGTTATTTGTCTTGTAAGATTGTCAAAAGTAGCTTTCGATATTTCCGGCTCTGAATAACGTAAAAAAGATACGAATATTTGTGCTAAAACGAACTGTCCCATCCGCAGGTTGTTATCTTTTATGGTTAGTTGATATTTGGTCTTATTCAAAGAGGAGAAATCTTGCTTTTTTTTCAAGAACAGTTG
>NW_020438890.1:1396683-1398456 GCF_000699045.2 Agrilus planipennis
GTATTTGCACTACATTTATAAAGACATTTTTTTTATTAAATGTATAACAGTGTTATGGACGAAACCGCCTTAGGTAGAACACGCTGTATATAGATATATCATTGTATATTCGATTTTTAAAAGTTTTCACTTATTATTTCTAGTTGTAGCAAAGGAAACGAAAAATCTTTATTGGTTAATAATTCACTTAACAATCTACTTATAGACTAGTCAAATGGATGATACCTCTATATATATACTTCACAAGAAGCAGAATTATTCCAAGAAAATTGATAAAACGGAGCGTGATTCACCTACTTTTCAATTTTATAATTTTGTTGCTTCATGTTTTTACGTGCATTTATAAGTTTTAGTTTAATTTGACTTTTTATTAACGTTAGCCTTAATCCTATTTATCACGCCTATGGTAATAATAAATATTTTAAACCCGTAGACATACTGATTACTGATGATATTGTCAGTTTTTTCTTTTAATTTCCATAATTTTAGTTCTTACCATATAATCCTTCCGAACAAAATATCTTTAAAAGTTAATATAACATTAGTTACAATTTGCTCCTGTTGAATATCGTAGAAATTCCTTGTACTTTTTATTACATCATAAAAAAGCTCCATTCCACGTAAACCTATTTCTTAGATGTTAATAAAATAGATGAGCGTCGGTGGGTAAGCTGGCAGGGCAGTTATAAAAATAACGATAGGCGATACGAACCTTTTATGAATAATAAAAAGGAACCTTTTCAAACGATCCTAACTGTAAAGTAATCATCCATATTAAGTAGACACTCTTGTCTGATAAAAATGCAATCCGTGCACTAAAGACGAGATCGTAGAGATTTTACAATTTGGTGATTTATGTAATGTAATGACTTTTACAATCTTCTTGGCAATAATTGCATATTTATGTTATATAAAGATGAGTGTTTAAACAGTAACCACAATTACTGCGCGTGGAGCTGGCACAGAGATAGGTAAGTACAGTTGAGGCGATCAAAATTGGCATACTCCACAATAAATTATCTGTGCGAATGGACGTATCTCCTTTCTTGTTTCCACTTGGGACTGTACTCACTTGCTGCGTTTTGAACATGCTCTTGTTAAGTTAGGAAATGCTTCAAGGATAGACCAGGGGCAGTGTTCGGAACCGTACGATAATTATCGTACACATACGATAATTTCATGTCTACGTACGATGTACGGTATCATATTATTATCGTACGCAGATTGTACGATAATTTTCATGCGCTCAAAATTTATTTTATTCTTACCTTCTCAGACAATATCACGAAGACATTCTTTTATTCGCGAATATTTTTTTTTTCTTTTTTCTCACAGCGCTATAAACATTTTTGTTATACGCAGTGTTAAATTTAGAAGAACGTGCCTGCAAAAGAACGTTATCATGCTAGTATGTAGGTTTTCCTCGGCAGGTAACATCCCTTCTATTCGTGTTGGTCACCAGATGGGTCGATGGTCTTCCCATCCACAATTTTGTGATTGTAGTCATGTAGTCACTAACCATAGCCTAAGGTCAAAAACACCCCACTAACGTACCTCCACCCCCTATATCTTGTTATATTTAAGTATTTTTCTATCTATTATTGATTTTTAATTTAAAGGGTGGGGGTAGTTCAGGTCTGTCTTTTTACACGATTAATACGAGTAATTTACTAATTATAGTGATTATTTTGAAAAGTACGATAATTTTGCTCCATGTACGATAATTCTACGCTACAGGTACGATAGTTTCCTCGCTTCAGGTTGTGAACACTG
>NW_020438890.1:1399738-1413359 GCF_000699045.2 Agrilus planipennis
GAAGGTTGATTTAGAACTGAAGAATATAGAATTTGAATAATTTAGGAAAGTTATGAAGGTGGAGCTAAGGGTTGTAGATAAAAGAAGGGAACCAATAGTAAGAAAATATGATTTGAAAAATGCTGAAGATAGAAAATATAGAATTAAGTTGTTGAACCCAAATCACCGAAGAAACCCCTCATAAAATAGCAATTAGGACGGATAGCAAAGTACAGACGTCATGCGGTTAGTACGCGAAGTTGAAATGTTAATAGGGATTATAGGAAAGTACAGTAATAAAAGTTATTGGAACAGATGGATAGAATACAAAAGCTTTAGAAGATAATGTTGAGAAATATTTACACAGAAAAGGAATATTATACAAATGATTTACATATTTACAAAACTACATTATATATACAGGGTGCTCTAATTTATGTTGGTCGCTACAGTGCCAACTTTGCACTGGTGACTTAAATAAGAATTCATGAATACCATGTAACAATGCTCCTATCAAAATCTAATAAACATTTTAGAGGGTGTTTAAATAAAAGCAGAAACGTCAAACATATACATTTCCAGAGTTTTCTGGCAACAAGAAACACTACTTATGAGATATAGCAACTCTCATCGGTCATCGTACCGTCGACATTAAATCCCATGAACCGTTTGGTTTCAGTGTTTGATATGCTCCATCAGGCAATTAGTTTTTAACTTATAACCTGTATTAAGAACATCAAATGGCCAACGGTACTATGTATTGTAAAATTTATGCTTTAATTGATACAATGATTGTAAATTAAGATCATTTAGTGTAACCAATACAGCTGTAGCATACCTTGTAAACAATTTATGACGAAAATTTGGATTTGGGATTTCGTGAAAACACGCGCATACATAACCTAACTTCGCCTCGGACTGGGAAGCACTAATACACGTTTCGATCTTTTGCCACGTGGCTTCTAGCGACAGTAGCGCCAAATGGCTGCGACGATTAGTTTCGCCAAAACCTAACTATCTCATATTTAGCAACTATCTCATATTCGGCGTCCTTACCCTATATGTATGGTGGTCGATATCCCATTCTCAAAAACAAAATCTCAACTGAAATACTTAAAAATACCTATCTTACCTATTATTATTAACTAAATGAAGTTACACTCAACTAGAAATTTTTTAAGGATTAGTATCTCATAATAAGCTATCGCTTATCCAAATTGGAAGGTGGCAATTTTTTGTATTACTCATTAACAAATCAATCAATTTCTGCCTTTTCTCTAATAGGTAAGGATAAAAATAGATTACTTTCTTGCGTCTCAGTGGTATATTAATAATAAAGACACATATATATAGAAAAGATTTCATGTTGATAAATTACCTAACAAATAAACATGTCTTATAAGTTGTACACTGTACTTAAAGTTAGTCCAGACATTAATAATATTTCAACATCAAGATGAACAATTGCATCTGCACTGTCAAAAGGATAAAAAAAGCTTTAAATACACATAAGTATTAAGTATAATTCATGCGTTTTATATTATAAGGACAAACGTGCAAATTCAAGGAATATGAATAATAGGAAGAATATTTGCAAACGAATACATATCGCAGGCAAATGCAAATCGAGTAATACGAATATATCCCTGTTTCTCGTTGTCCATTCGATCTCCAGTGACTGAACGACAAAGCGCGCCTCGCCATAAATTTTAAACGACGGCGGTGGCACGACTCCAGGACGAGCAATTAAAGTAACGAGTCTCCTTAATAGAATATGCGCAAGTAGAATGCGCCGTGACATGCCTTTAAGTGAGCAGCACTGAACAGTTGAAAGGAGTTAACTTCAGCCATAAATCAAGGAACGAGACCTTTCCGATAGCGCTATCAACTGTTAGAGCTAAATGACCGCGAGAAATCGATAAATTATGCGCATCGCTGCACATTGCAACTTATTTGTAACCGTAACCATGTATGTATAATAAAAAGGAAGAATAGAAGAGTACAATATTATTAAAATAATATTATTTAAAATAAACAACACTTTCTGTTAATCTTACAGACACATATACGATAACGAAAGATGTGGGTGAGAGATTTCAACGACATCTCGAATATGCACAAATTTTACGGTATGAAATTGTTATTGTTAGATCCTAGTTATTTGATAAAAGAAACGAAACTGGTCGAGAAGTGGACAAACCATTTATTAAATTACCGTACGAAACAACTATTTTTGATTAATGTATGAATATACAATGAATACAACATGAATGAGAACAATAATAAAAATAATAGAAACAAGATGAAGTGAATTAATAAACATAAGACAAAACCGCACAATTACTTTGGTTTTCAAACGCTGTTTGAACACGAGATAAACAGCTCCTGCAGGAGACGTAAAGGTTTCCGCGGGAGCGATAGATTTACTGGCGTGAGCGGCTGATGACAAGTGGTTGTCTATGGTAGTACTGTTGTAGGTAAATGATTTTCAGGGACTTCAGTAACTGGGATGTCGTGCGGCACCAGCGGATGATGGTACGACGGTGGGACAGTCGTTCGGTGGTCAAGTGTAGCTCAGAGAAAGTGACGGTGAAGGTTGAGTAGCTTTCCACTTAGTTAGTGGGGTAGTTTTTCAGCTAGTTGATGTGGTAGCTTTTTAGCTAGTTGATGTGATAGCTTTTCAGCTAGTTCATGTAGTAGCTTTTCAGCTAGTTGACGTAATAACTTTTCAGTTAGTTGATGTAGTAGCTTTCAGATAGTTGATGTGGTAGCTATTTCAGCTAGTTGATGTGGTAACTTTTCAGCTAGTTGATGTAGCAGCTTTTCAGCTAATTGATGTGGTAGATTTTCAGGTAGTTGATGTGGTAGCTTTTCAGATAGTTGATGTGGTAGCATTTCAGCTAGTTGATGTGGTAGCTTTTCAGATAGTTGACGTGGTAGCTTTTCAGCTAGTTGATGTGGTAGCTTTTCAGCTAGTTGACGTAATAGCTTTTCAGCTAGTTGACGTAGTAGTGTTTCAGCTAGTTGATGTAATAGCTTTCGAGCTAGTTAATGTGGTAGCTTTTCAGCTAGTTTGCAGCTAAGCAGTCCCACTTAGTGGGAGGTGACTAGTCAGCTAGAGTGAGTTCTACCCTTAAATTTGATAGCTTTTCAGCTAGTTGGGAGTGATGTTAAGTAGCCTCACTGAAGAGGAAAGGTAACTAATTAGCTAGAGTGAGTTCTGCCCTCTGATTTGATAGCTTTTTAGTTAATTTGCAGCTAAGCAGTCTCACTCTTCACTGCGAGGTAAGTAATCATCTAGAGTGAGTTCTACCCTTAAATGTAATAGCTTTTCAGCTAGATGGCAATGAGGTTAAGAATGGATAGGAAAGTAACTAGTTAACTAGAGCGAGTTCTGCCCTCTAATTTGATAGCTTTTTAGCTAGTTGGCAGTGAGGTAGCTTTGCAGCTAAGTAGCCTCACTGGAGAAAAAGGTAACTAGTTAGTTAGAAAGAGTTTTGTCCTCTAAATATCGTAGCTTTTCAGCTAATTGACAGTAAGCTAGCTTTGCAGCTAAGTAGTCCAACCCTTCAGTGGTAGGTAACTAGTCAACTAGAGAGAGTTCTACATTTAAATTTAATAGATTTTTAGCTAGTTGGCAGTGAGGTTAAATAGCCTTACTGGAGAGGAAAGATAACTAGTTAGCTAAATCGAGTTCTGCCCTCTGATTTCGTAGCTTTTCAGCTCGTTGGCAGCAAAGCAGCTTTGCAGGTAAGTAGTCCCACTGATTAAGAGATGTAACTAATCAGCCAGAGAGTGATCTGCTCTCTGATTTGATAGCTTCTCAGCCAGTTAACTGTGAGGTAGCTTTGCAGCTAAGTAGTCTTACTGGAGAGGAAAGGTAACAATAGTACAGTCGAAATAAGAAGGCAAAGTTCCCAATAAATAATACACACTAAAGGCATATCGTTTTTCTCGTTCTTACAAACGGAAGATAACCTGTGTACGTTTCATAAGAATCAATCGAATAGAATGAAACGTGCTTGTCTTGTTGTCTGTACCTACATTAAATGAGAAAATTTATAATTAACTAGAGAGAGTTCTCCCCTCTGATTTTTGTCGTGTTATCTCGCCTACAGATATGATTTCTGGAGCTCGCATTCTGTACGGAGGAGATGCTTTTGGTTAGGTAGGTAATCAAGGCGGGACTCTTTTTTTTCTGAAAAAGTAGTTCCAACTTATGTTCAGTTTCATCCCTTTTTTGAGCAGTTTCATAATTTAGGTTGCCCAGAACTATACTTAAAACTCGCGTTCATCTAGTGATTGTAATCCTTAATAAAAATTTATACCGTTTGAATTATTTTGCTCTAAAAGTTTTACATCATCGTAAATGCATTACATAGTTTTATTTTATTTGTTGTTTGTTTTTTTCATAGAGCGGACAAGTATGTTCCCAAATGGAAAATCAATTCGAAACCTAGAATGTGATCTTTCTTTTAACCTTCGAGGACATTTATAAAACAAGTCTTTTTTTATACATGCGTACTTTTGACGTCAGCAACGGAAACAGATAATCCAAAATATCGTTTATGCTGATTTGCTATTAACTTTTATTATGTTTTGCACTAAGATTTTGTCAACTGCCCCTTTTTTCCAACTCTCGTCTGCGCCCTTTCAGAATTCAATTCAGTATTCAAAGGTGTATATTTCTTTAAATTTCTCGATGGCGTTCTCTAAATTGTCTCTTCTTCGGTGAGAAGCCAATTGAGTTGTTTAACAGACGTTTTGCCGACGAGTGTGGTCGGCCTCCTCAGGGAACATTACGAGGGCGTAAGACATTTGCTGTGGTTATACTAAGTATACTCATCAGTCATTATTCAAATAACGCAGGTTGTGAATGCCAAACTTTTTTTATGATGGTAGCTATGTTAAATAGCATATTCGTAAATTTTGTGTTTAGCGCATTAGATTTCATGGTTTTTGGGCTTTCATTGATTGATATCCTTCTTTGCACTAAATGACGTCATGTGTAATAGTATATAATATAATATAGCTTCCTAAGGTCTTACGTGACTAATATGGTTAAAAAATGAAAAATTGATTTGTTTGGGAAACCGTTTAAACTACGTCGTAAGCTGCTGTTTTTGTGGCCAAAAGCGCATTTATACATAAGCATAGTTTTTAACTTAATTGTATTGTTAAATATCCCTACATAATTTTACTACCTATTATGTATCCACAGAATCATTACCATTGGTATTAAAATACCAACCTATTGCATATTTCTACCTAAAAAAGTTGTCTTTTGCAAACCAAAATGGAATAAGCAAATACATAAACATCTCTGTTATATTACATTAATTATTAGTTTTGTCAATTATTGTAATTAATGGGGATCCCCGATAAACATAATTTAACTTAAAATTTTGTTAAAATCACTGCAAAGAGTCCAATAAAATCACGCTCACAATTAATTACAAATACAAACAATACTCTTTANCGAAAACCACAGAGGCGTCTTGTTCAGCGTGCTGTCAAACCTACACTAGCAAGGAGATCGGGCTGAAACTATAGCTACAAGCTATCCAAGGATGGTACTATAGAATGTCACCTAAAGGTAGGCCTAGTGGCGTCATCTCTTGGTTAGGCCGGAAACTTATCAATCCACCCTCGTATACATAAGCATAGTTTTTAACTTAATTGTATTGTTAAATATCCCTACATAATTTTACTACCTATTATGTATCCACAGAATCATTACCATTGGTATTAAAATACCAACCTATTGCATATTTCTACCTAAAAAAGTTGTCTTTTGCAAACCAAAATGGAATAAGCAAATACATAAACATCTCTGTTATATTACATTAATTATTAGTTTTGTCAATTATTGTAATTAATGGGGATCCCCGATAAACATAATTTAACTTAAAATTTTGTTAAAATCACTGCAAAGAGTCCAATAAAATCACGCTCACAATTAATTACAAATACAAACAATACTCTTTAGAATATGTCGGAAATTTAAATTTCACTTACTATTATAGTTCATCATTTAAATAATAAAACATAAAAGGTATTCTTTTGCTACATTCACATGAATCACGGTCTTATTCATATTATAAAAAAAAATATTAAAATTTGAGCATTGTGGCAACATCAAAAAAATCGGAAAACGTAAATTCCGTCCCGTATCAATGTTTCAGTGTAAAGTCCATCTCGATAATTTTTATTACCATATGTAAATTCTGTTCGGTATATACCTGCACTAAATAAGAACGGTAATGTAATGCTACGATTTGAAAATCTTGCAAAAAGTCTCTTTTATATCAAAAAATTAAACCAGTATCATTGATAAGTCGAATAAAAAAATTCTGCCCATATTTCTGAAGGCAAAGTTGCTTTCTCAGTCAGACATATCATACATTTTCTTAATATATACATGGGTAATCATTCACTGGCCGATTCTTCGAAGAACTGCAAATAAACAGTAAAAACATGAACGACATCGCTAGGTCTAAGATACGGGAGTCCAAAATAAAACTTGATAAAACTTGCTACCTCTGATTTTATTTTACCTTCGGTGGAAAGAGCAAGTTATTGAATTTTCGATACCAGGCTTGGTTTAAGTGAAGTGAACCTATTCATCATCATCATAAAGTCGTCAGTCCTCCACTCTTTTCTATCCTGAGCTAATCTTCGCATTTCCCTAAAACTAGAACAGCCTTAACTATTTGTGAACAGTAATCCAATCTAGGTCTACTTCTACCCCTCCTAACTCCTGTTTCTGCCTCTAATATGTCTCTGACTACACCTTCATGTCTGAGAAGGTGTCCTACTAACCTATTTCGCCTATTTCTTATTGACTTCCTCTGTTCTCCTATTCTTTCTAATACCTCTTCATTTCTAACCTTTTTTACCCACGTTATCCTCATCATCTTAACTATTTGCGAACAGTAATCCAATGTAGGTCTACCTCCACTCCTCCGAACTTCTGTTTCTGCCTCTAATATGTCTCTGCCTAGCCCTACCAACCTATCTCGCCTATTTCTTATTAACTTCCATAGAGTCCTCTGTTTTCTTACTCTTTCTAATACCTCTTCATTTCTAACCTTCTCTACCCACTGTATCCTAATCATTCGCCTGTAACACCACATTTCGAAACCTTCTAACCTCTTCTTTTCCGCCGCGTCCACTGTCCATGTTTCGCACCCGTACAGCGCCGCGTTCCAATCATATACCTTTAACAATCTCTTTAGAATTTCTAAATTTATCGCTCGCGAGCATAGAAGTNGATATCTAAAATCAGTCACTTCTAATTTTTCGTCTCCTATCTCTATATTTGCTCTTTCCCTATTTTTTCTTCCCTTGCAAACTAGTATTTGTTTTACTTTTATTTATTTTCATACAGTACTGATCTGTTAGTACCGTACCGTAAGTCCTCCTTGCTAGATGCTTGACCTTTTATCTCTGATTTAATCAAAACGGTTTGCACTGCCGTATGAATTGCTTTCTGACAATTCACAAATATACCTTATGATGGAAACTGATATTCTAGTATTGCACATTTAACAACGACATCATCATCATCATCATAAGATCGTCAGTCCTAAGACTGGTTGAACACACACCTCCACTCTTTCCCATCTTGAGCAAATCTTCGCATTTCCTAAAGCTAGAATATTCCACATCCTATGTTTGTGAACATTAATCTAATCTAGGTGAACAACCACGTATTTAAAAGTATTTAATATGCAGTTTTATCAGGTAGTAAGAAAAATACGAGAGGTGCATATGAATCATGTTACAATATGCAGATGGTAAATATTTGGCAAATATCGAACGGAATTTACTTACGTCAATAAAATACCCCGAACAGAAATTACATAACTCTAGAAAGTCATTAGTGTATTTCGGACGGAATTTACACCAACCCTAAAAAAGTATTCGAGGTAGCTGGTAGGTATCTAATAGCTTCTTTTAATAGCTAATTGAAATAATAATTAACAAATACTTTTCCTCGTTTATTTCTTCATGAAATAAATGTTAATTATTATTAGTTGAACTGTTTCTACAATGAAAAATTTTCAGTCTATTACTTGCTTAATTTAAAAATTAGAACAATTTCATATTTAGAAGTAAAACAGTAACCAACAACTTCGAATAAGAAACTCAAAGGTCAAAATATTTCTGGCAGCAAAATGGAACCTGTAATAAATAAAATTCTTAAAAGTCCACAGTTTTTTTCAATATCTTGCTGAGATCTTTTTTCAAGATTCCTTGCCTGTGAACACGATTCAGTCGGTTCAATTATGAAGCCAAATAAAAAAGGTAACTGATTTAGATTCCAATTATGAGCAACGATATCCGCAATCAATAACCAATGCGTACATTTTCATGGTCATAATAAAACATTGCGAAAGATAAATCTCTCCGCCGCCGATGTGGTTTTAGCGTAAAAGTTTTTGATTAATAGGGCCCGATAAGTCTCGAAGGGGTTCCTTAGGTTAATGCATATAACGAGCTTCTGCCACTATCGCATACCTGCTTCTTCGACAACCTCTTTATACGTTCCTCTTTAATAGGCACTAATTTTACTGCTGATAACGGTTTTATTGCCCAACTGCACCTTAGTGCATAATCGTGTAATGTTGTTTTATTCTTTGCCTGTCTTATATTCGTATCAATGAAAGCCTTCATGTCGACATCTTTGGAGACGCATTCTCGGAATGAATTCCTCTTCCGAATTAAATATACAGGGCGTAACATAAACTCAATGTAACCTTTGCTTAGCAAGAACATTATCGAACCAATACACACCAGAAATGCTCAAAAAGACAATGCTCTACGCAGGTGAGAATTAATACCTACTATCCGTCAAATGGGAGGAGCCTAAAAACATGGCGCCGATTAGGGAAAATTTATCGTAGTTCCTATAGTGTACCGTGCAATTTCCAAGTTTTTAAATTACGATAAAATGATAAGTATTGATACAGTATGTGATTGGGCTGACACAAAGCCTCGGAAAGGAAATTTTGTTGAAGGTGAGCGTGTTTTTAATGCCAATCACACTTTAAAATTCGGAAATAACAAATCCGGAAGCTAGCCTTCAAATTCCGTCAAGTTTACTGCCTACTTTTTACAAACTTCGAATTTAAAAAGTGATTCACGTTATATAATTGGTGAGGTGATTCTGGGTGATTTAAGCAATATCATATCAATGACTTGCACGTGCAAAGCCGATTTAAGAGAACGTTGCAAACACATTATTGCAACTTTGTTGTATTGCAGCAGGTAGGTTCTTAACCTCAAAATACTTATATCGTATCATTAGAATTGTGTTAAATCAATTACACAGGAATAAATAATTTCTCACTTTATAATTTTAGTATGATTCTAGTTTTAAATATTAAGGTTATGGCTGATGGTAAATACTTGCTGAAATATAATCATGTGCATTAAAATGACGTGAACAAATTTTTATTCCGGAATTCACTTCTTTGATACCTACTGCTTTCATCCAAGCTTCTATTAGTTTACTTTTTTCTCTAATTTTCCGAATATATTTTTTACATATATAAAACGGTTAGTTTTTATTGGAAAGTAGTTAATGTAGGTGAAGAGTGAAGATCTATGTCTGAAGTGCTATTGCAGCTTTTCACTGAACATATTAACTTTTTATTTGATTTAACTTTAGAAGAAAACTTCGTCGACTCCATCATCAAAAAAATTTTTACTTTTTTAACGTGTTTTATTATTTTAATAAACAATTTTACAATTTGCGTGCACAGTTCCTATGTAAGTTTTTCCCTCATTCGAGTTATAAATTTTGCCACCAGATGGTATATGCCCATTTGACGGATCCCAACAGTATTAAATTAATTTTTTTGTTATATCTGTGCAGTTGTACTACAGTAAGGGTATTACAGTAAATGTTTATTTAACAACAATTAATATTTATTTAAGAGTGAGTATTATATGTATTAATTCTAATTCCTTGTAGTTATTGATAGTTTACGGTTTCTTAAGCACTTTGAAAAATAAACGGAAGCGAAATAAATTTGATCATCTTTATGTTATGAGTTACATAAAAATTTATTAAAGTAATACTCCTCAGGTGGACTAAAGATAAAATATGCTGGAAAACATAAATCCTGAAAATTCTCGTACTCTCTCTTTTTCATTAATCATTACTTATTCGTTATAAAGGTATAGCTTCACATCTATCACGTGTACTGAGTTGCACCTGGTATTTTTTAAAGGTTAGAAATGAGGAGGTATCAGAAATGTAGTAAAACAAACGGCGTTGTGGAAGTCAGTAAGGTTGGTAGAATAGGTTCTCAGACATGAAAGGCTAGTTAGAGAGATATCAGAAGCAGATGCAAGATTTAGGAAAGTCAGAGGTAGGCCTACATTAGATTACTGTTCACAAATAGTAAGTAATGTAAGTTGCTCTACTTTTCCAGAAATTAAGAAGAGAATAGGATAATGGCTGGAGCCCCACCCATTCACTTTTGTGCTATTTGGCATTTCATAGGAAATGGATACCAGTCTTTCAAGTTTTTTCTTGTTTTTCTTATGGTTCGTTTCCCAGGTTTTATCCCTTTCAGTGTTGTAGTACCTGGTTATACAATGAATAAATAAAAAATTATCACTATTTTGTTTCGGCTTCATACTGTTCGAGCTACTTCATTAGTTGCTGAGTAACCCTACCGCAAACAGTGTTTCTTCGTTGGCCTTTTCATTTTTGAAAATGGCGTGGGACCCGTTCCTAGATTTTTAGGTTGGTTTTATCAACTTTGGTGTTACGGGCTAGTGTGTCTCGTTCTTCTTTATAGCTTTTAGTTGTGGCACTTACGAGAATGACTTCGGATCCATTTCTCGTGAGGCATTTGTCTGTGGGTTTATAGTTACTTTCGGTTGGTTTGGCCTTGTTGTTTTGTGGAGTTGTTTTGTCCCCTGGCGGAACGGTTTCTACTTTCGATGTTTCAATTCTCCTTTGATTGGAAATATGAAGAGCGTGGTACCCTTTCCTCTCCCTGTCTCTGGTTGATTTGGGATGAAGGCGTTGGTTTAGATTTCAGATTTGCTGTTCTAGGTTTTGGGAGATTCTCCTGGGGTTGTGAGTTGTAAAGGCAGTGACTTCCTTGCACTCTTCTTACCTCGTGGTCTTCGATCGGGGAATTCCATAGACTCTTGAGGTATTCAAACTGTTTTTTTTGTTTCCGTTTTCCCTTCTTGTATAGATTGCACATCTGCTGCGACCTTTTCGTTTTAGAATTTCATTTTGTGTAAGGGAACGTGGGGATTAATTGCCACTAATTTTATCTATTTGAACTCGCTTTTTAGAGGGGAGTTTAGTATGTTTTCCTTTCGGACTGTTGAGGCTCCGTCATACCCTTCAGTAGGTAATTCTTGGTGGTCCCAGAAGGTGGAGACCATTAAGTGGTTCCGTTTTTCTGCCTTCGTTTTACCCTCTCCCTGCGGGATGACCTTCTAAATGTTCTGTCTTGTTTGGTCTCGCCAGTGTTGTAGGCTGTGTGCCCCTTTTTCCGGGTAATAGGAGAATGTAACCGTTTTTTTTCTTCAGAGTAAAAAATGCGTTAATCTATGAGTCATCTATTCCCTTTTTATGATATTTTCCTAGTTGTAGGCTTAGTTTTTTATGTATGAATGATTGAACATGTTTATTTTAATATATTGTTCTCAGTTTTGCTAGAGAATGATCTCTTGGGTCAGATGGATTCAAGGATCCACCGACCCTGCTATCCTAAGGCAATTTTTATGTTTTGTAATTCTTTATCTGGCAGAATGACACCCGAGCTAAAATTACGGGAATTGTTTCCCCTGTTTGTTTGTTTTTTAAATGAAATTCTATTCTTGCTGTTTATTGTAGACTAAGTATTATCCCACACACAGGGCTTTTTTGTTATAACCGCTGGAGCGTAATAAGTTTTTCAGTGGTTTTAGACTAATGTTGGTATACAAATCTTTCTCTTCGCTTCTATCTTTATTTTAGTTCGTATCTTTTGCCCCCCCCCTGCAACCACCACCCACCGATTTCAACGAAGCTTGCCGCCCTATCCTCTGCCTTTGCATTTGGTTGATCAGAAGGACTGCCCGTCCACCAGCGAATGAAACACACAAAAGTTAAGATTATCACAATTCCGTATTGTGGGTTTATTAAATCCTATCCAGAACGCGATGTGAGGAGATGCAAAACTGCCATTGCGTTCTGGGAATAAGATTAAATTAGTGGCTGAATTCAGTTGATGATGAGGATATCGTGGATAGAGAAGTTTAGAAATGAAGAGGCATTAAAAAGAATAGGAGAACAGAGGACTTTATAGAAGTTAATAAGAAATAAGCGACAGTAGGACACCTTGTCAGGCATGAAGGTCTAGTCAGAAAGATATTAGAGGCAAAACGGGAGTTATGAGGAGTAGAGGTAGACCTAGATTAGATTACTGTTCGCAGATAGTTAAGTATATGGGTTGTTCTAGTTTTAGGAAAATGCAAAGATTAGCTCAGGATAGGAAAGAGTGGAAGTGAGTGTCCAACCAGTCTTAGGACTGACGACGTTATGCTGATGAAGAAGCATCTAAGGTACAATAATCGTGAAATACCACTCAACAAGTTTTAGTTCAACTTTTATTAATAAGCATCAGTTGTCGTTTACGTACACTATTAGGATGATCTAGCTCACTTACTTTTCTTTAATGCATTTCAGTGACACAATTATAATAAAGGGATAGTGTTAACGATAGCCTCGTTCTATTGAAAGCAGTTTCATATCTTATAGGACCTAATTCAGTCAATCTAAAGCTAAGTGCAAGAGTAAAAACTACCTGTCTACCTGTTGAACTGTCACTTAATAATTGCTTCTTTCGTGTTATCGTAACTGCGTCTGCAGCATCTGAATTCTTAGAGATGTCATTAGGAACAAATCCAGAAACGTAGTAAATTAAAGTAAAAGGACCTATAACAGGGCGCTTTTAAGATTATCTTCTGTAACTGTATGCGGTTCTTGGGGTGTGAACTATACTTCTCACTTTTTCTACCCCTTGCCACACTGTCAATAGATAAGCAGAAAGAAATAAAAATGAATGTATATTCGATGTATATATGGATAGTATGCCTGCTTGAAACTTGATTTTTTAAACGTAAGGATAAACTTCTTTATATACGATAATGATAAAATGGCCTTTATCAACTTAGTTCCTTTTAAAAATGTTATATTTATGATAAATTTAATCATAAGTTGAATTTTTATACATGTGTAAGCTACTTCAATATACGAAATTACGATTACCATCATCGTCTAAGATAGTTTCGAAAGGCAATAATCGTTTATTACGCCAAATATTCTTGGGCTAGCAATCACAGTTCTTTTCATATTAGGTAGAGTAGTACTTTTCCTTTATAAACAGTTTTACACACATATGAAATAATTTTAATGACGATGTAGTGAACCTCACAGGAAATGGAGGTCTTCTAATTTTCTTAATTATTTATTTACTTAAGAATGTTTGGGAGGTATGTCAAAATGCTACGAGACAAAAAAAATTTGGAAGAACGTTCCTCATTCAATTCTAAAACTCCTGTAAAAATTACAAATCGATTCACTAAACCGTTAAAAAGAGAGTGTACTTGTATTTCACTA
>NW_020438890.1:1414135-1422417 GCF_000699045.2 Agrilus planipennis
TGAAATCCTATGACATTGTTAGTTACTTAATAGTGGATTAATATGTAATATTAATTTGAAATCATTTTTTCGATTTTTTTTTATATTTACCCACTACAAACTACCTCAAATTAATGAGGGAAAAATTGTTGTCACACCTCTACCGGGAATCGAACCTGGGCCCTTTGGCTTTATGCACCAATGTTTTGACCTCTAAACTACGAGAGATGACAACAGCAACCAAGACCAACCGACCTACAAGGTTAACGATCCGTCGATATTGTTATTAACTTAATTATATCTATATTAAATAATGAAATCCTATGACATTGCTAGTTACTTAATAGTGGATTAATTTAATATGCAATATTAATTTGAAATCATTTTTTCGATTTTCTTATTTTCCCACTACAAACTACCTCAAATTAATGAGGGAAAAATTTCTTGTTGTCACACCCTTGCCGGGAATCGAACCCGGGACCACTAAGTGGTCAGAGCATTGGCGCATAAAGCCAAAGGTCCTGGGTTCAATGATGAAATTGAAATTTAATCTTCAACACTGTTTACGCGTAAATTAAAATAAAATTTCAAATTATAATAATTAAGCTAGGAAAAAAATACTAAGGATTTTTCTTTCTCAAACTCTTTTGTATAGCCTGGTTGGCATCTACCGCTAGTAAACCGGCGACAGCACAAAAACGAAATATTTGTGTATATGTTACCGGAAATGTATGAAATCTGGGAATTGTATACAATTCCTAAAAAATGTATACAATTCCGAGGCTACTTAGGAAATGTATAAAATATTGTTTCAAAGATTTTTTAATACATACATATCCTGGGAAATGTATACATTTCGATATTTCGAAATTCCGATATTGTAATAGGAAATGTATAAAACTAAAACTAACTAACAGCCACAGCGAATGTTATTGAAGTAGAAATATAGAAATCAGTAAACGGATGGAGCTTTGTCACGGAGCGTCAAGTTCATGAGATTCTAAACTACTTCTGCGAAATGTTTATTTAGCTTTGGAATTTACTTGTATTGATTGACATTAAAAGAAACAAGATTTTCATAAAATTACGAGTAGTGATCAAGTTCCTTAGCAAGTTTTAATCTCCTGAAAACTCTTCTTGCAATTCAATAGACTGCAATACCATGAATAACTTAAACTGGTATCTTTATACGTAGATAAGTAACCGCTTTCAAACTGAGTAAAAAAGCTATTATAATCTCTAAAAAATGAACACAATAACATGCTATGATGAGCTTCATGTGAACACGTTGCATTGGCACCTACTGTGAGAGGTCGGTACAAGGGAGCATAATCCCATCTAATACAAAGGGCTTAACCTTCCATTCAAACATTATCTCAGGTCGTAACTGAATAGTTCTTTCCGTCTTGAATAGCTTCAAAGATAAGCTTTAGTACAATGGACATTATACTTTTGGGATACTGCTATTATGTGATATAGTTTTGTTGTAGTTCCAACTTGGTTCCAACAAGCCTTCTTTCATTTTGATAAAACGGTTTTCTTATTATAAACGAAACTCAATTGAATTTCATGTCAGTAAAAATACATATGTTCATCATCTACTTGTGTAACATATTACCGTACCTAAAATGAATCACTTTCGATTTAATTTAGTTTCAAAAAAAGAATTAACCATCAGGATATCTACCCAAGAAGTCAAACTTACGTAAATTGGGTCATCTTTTGTTTAAGTTTTCAGTGAACCATAAGTTCATTCAGCCAGTAGGTATATTTTTCCTAATTTTATTTTTGTCATAATGTATAATATTTCTTCAATGTAGAGTACGACTTCTTATCTTTTGCATGCCTTTGCTTCCATTCTATTTCTATTCTATTGTCCCTAATCACCTTTACCTAGAAATCTAACTGCAACCGTTTCTGCATGCACCTTGTACTAATAGCCTGGCTTTTCCCTTAATTACCTTACCTAAAATTCTATACTGTTCAACCTCTTCAATTCTTCGTATTTCTGTAAGCTCGTGTCTTCAACCCCTATTGCCAGTCTTTGTCTATCTTGAGTATTCTATCTCTTTTTACTAACATTTTCCTACTATAAATACTCCTAACATCCCTATCAGAAATTAATTCATCTGTGTCTCTACGTTCAACCGTCTCGTTAGTAAGTCTCTTTTCCTGTTATAAATTGTTATTATTATCATTGCTATTGTTGTTGTTATTTCTTTGTGTGTTTCGGCTGTTCTGTTTTATTTTTACCATCTGTTTGTTTTGTTGTTTAATTTGTTGTTGGCATAAAATTTTGGTTAATTGTTTAAATAGTGTTTTTCTTTAATTATTTTTATTAATAATTATACTAAAGACACTAAATATTGAATGATCAGTTTGACGATTTTCTTTTCAGGGTTGCGAAAACATAAATGTAAATAATTTACTTTATCTGGTATTTACGTAACAACAAATGTAAATTATTTAAATTAGCCATTACTTTTGTAATAAAAAAAATATTAATCTGTTGTAAGTACTTTCGTTACAGTGGTGTAACTATACCATCTAAGACCAGTGGAAAAGTTCTTTCGATGAGGTCCTCCGTTAACATAAAAAAGCTTCACATTGTAATTTCATCTTTATATACTTATTTAACTCTAGCGTGGCGCATAAACCTCCATCAAAAATGAAAAACGAGGATTTCCGGAGTATCACTAGCCTGCGCTACAAAAGAAGTATCGCGGCAAAAAAAAAGAATGAACGATATCTTTTCCTTATGAACATGTTCAAAAATTAATAATTTATTGTATTTGCATAATTCGTGTATGTTCTCCAGTTACTATCTACTTAACTAACCTAATTGATTAAATTATCATAAGGTGGTCAGCCCTAAAACATGTTGGACACGCACCTCCACCCCTTCCCATCCTGAGCTAATCTCCGCATTTCTCTAAAACTAGAACATCCCATTTCCTTAACTATTTGCGAACAGTAATCCAATGTAGGTCTACCTCCACTCCTCCGAACTTCTGTTTCTGCCTCTAATATGTCTCTGCCTAGCCCTACCAACCTATCTCGCCTATTTCTTATTAACTTCCATAGAGTCCTCTGTTTTCTTACTCTTTCTAATACCTCTTCATTTCTAACCTTCTCTACCCACTGTATCCTAATCATTCGCCTGTAACACCACATTTCGAAACCTTCTAACCTCTTCTTTTCCGCCGCGTCCACTGTCCATGTTTCGCACCCGTACAGCGCCGCGTTCCAATCATATACCTTTAACAATCTCTTTAGAATTTCTAAATTTATCGCTCGCGAGCATAGAAGTGACTTGTTTTTATTGAAGGCAACTCGATCCTTCGCTATCGTTTGCTTTATATCCCTACTACTCCTTCCGTCCTGTTTTATCTGACTTCCCGGATATCTAAAATAAAGTATTTCTTCTAATTCTTCGTCTACTATCTTTACATTCGCTCTTTCTCTACTTTTCTTCCCTGTCATACCAGTACTATTCTACTTTTATTTTCATATAATACAGTTTCGTCAATACCGCTTCCATTTTATTTAAAGCTATCTCTAACTCCTCCTTGCTAGATGTTAACACTGCTATATAATCTGCAAATCTAAGCATACTAATCTTTCGCCCCTCTATATCTATCTCTACAGTTGTACTGTCTTTGATGATGTTGATCGCGTCTTCGATGTATAGATTAAAGAAGTAGCGGTCACAGTGTGCATGCTTGTCTGACTCTCTTTCTAATATTTACTTCTCTATGTTACCACAACTGTATAACTGCCTGTTGCTCTTTATTCAAACTAAGTATCATTCTTCTATCTTTGTAACTCATCCCTACATTTTGAAATTGATTAAATACAAAGTTAATATTTTTATCAAATTTTGTAATAGATGTTAGGTTCCTCCTATCCTCACGGCCTTTTGGCTCGAGGACCCGTAACATTTTGCCCGTTCTGTAACCTTCTTGTTACGCCACTGCTTCAGTAATAAGAAAAGGAAGCAATGGTTGATGAATAATATTTCCATTACTCATAACAAAAATAAGAAAAAAAAAAAGAAAGCCTTATACCACATAAGTTAACGAAAACAATATAAAATCCTCTGAAGAAGGCAAACTTTTGTTTTCAATTACCATAAATTTAACTGTACGATGGCCATTAGAACTCGTATCGTGGAAATCTTAGATCAAAACCGAAAGATCCTTTCTTAACTGTTCACATCACCTATGAAAGCCTAAGTGATTTCATTGCCGTAAATCAACACTTATCTTTAAGTTTATAGACAACTCAGCTTGTAGTGTTTTGTAAAATACAATACATTTTAAATTGATCGAAAGCCAATTGACAGTTTGTAGTTCTGATAATACTTCTATATTCTAAGGCGTGTTGAACACATGTATTTTTATGCAGCGTCTATAAAATTGTTTATATAAAATTTTGAAGTATGTTTTTAACCACGGTAACAGTAGTCGATACGAAGAATATATTTCAGGAAAGTGATTGAATTTTAAAATTTTTTGAAATAGGCAATATTTAGTTACAGATAGCTTTAAATAAAATGGAAGTGGTTTTGACAAAACAGTAATGTATGAAAATAAATAAAAGTAAAACAAAAATACTGGTATACAAGGGAAGGAAAAATTGGGAAAGAGTGAATATAAAGATAGGAGACGAAAAATTACGAGTGGTTGATTTTAGGTATCAATGAAGTTAGATAAGTCAGAACGGAAGGAGTAGTACGGATATATAGCAGAAGATAGAGTAGGGTCTAGTCGCTTTCAATAAAAAAGTCACTTCTGTGTTCACGAACGACTAATTTAGAAATTCGAAAATGATTGTTAAAGTTGTATTTGGGCGCGACGCTGAACGGGTGCGAAACATTGATATAAAAACAAAAGACGACACGTCATCGGTGCACTAAGTTTATTTGGTATGGACACTAATTATATACTATATACAAATAAAAATTAAAAAAGACAAGTTCGCACACCACACACTGCTTCGATATACAAGCACACACAAAATACCCGATAGAAAATATACAATATGACAAATAAATCGACAAGCACACACACAATGAAAAATATACAATATAAATAACCCCGACAAGCACACACACAATGAAACCATACAATATATATATACAAAACTTCGAGACAAAAAGAACCGGATATATCTATCTCTCTCTCCCTTGCCGCTGGTGGGTGGAATGTCAGAGATAGGCGAAATAACACACATGAAAAAAAATAGAGGATGATTAGTAGCTCGGAGGTTAGGATCTCTCTCTCCCTTGCCGCTGGTGGGTGGAATGTCAGAGATGGTTTTTGATTGCGCTGGGACCAGTATTTATACCAACCTGAGGTAATGAAAAGGGGTGGAATGTAGAGGGGTTGAAGGTGGGGTGATGAAGTGGGGTAAAATTGGTTAAAGAATGAACGAATGTGAGATAACGGGTACTTAGGGAAAAAAAATGAAAAAAATGATGCTGGGAACGAACGTGGCATACTCGAAAACCTAGGATTAAAAAAAAAGAGCAAGTCTGTACGATAACTAGAAGAGAAAACAGAAATTGAAAGAAAGATAGAATTTATAGTGCGGGAAATAAGTAAAGAAATAAATAGAAAATAAAAAAAGGAAATAGATGTCTAGACAAAAAACCAGTTAATGAAAAAAAGAAAAATATTAAAAGAATTGAATAAAATTTAGTTTTCGAAATATGCCTCATGTAGGGGTTGTTGTTGGTAACGGTGAAACTTGTCGGACGGGTTGATAAGGGAAGTAGGTAGGTAAACATACCGGTCGACGAGTCTGGGTTTCGTGGAACAAATTTTGCATGTACTTTCCTACCAGGTACAACAACATGGACGGTGGGCGCGGCTGAAAAGAAGAGGTTAGAAGCGTTCAAAATATGGTGTTACAGGCGAATAATGAGAATAGCGTGGATAGAAAGAGTTAGAAATGAAGAGATATTAGAAAAAAGAGGACTAGGCGAGATAGGTTGGTACGACACCTTTTTAGGCATAAAGGTCTAGTCACAGACATGTTAAAGGTAGAAATAGAAGTTAAAAGGAGTAAAGGTAAACCTAGATTAAATTACTGTCCGCAAATAGTTAAAGATTTGGGTTGTTATAGTTTTGGGGAAATAGAAATGATAATGATAGTGTTACTCAACTTGTTTGAAAATGGTATAACGACCGAAACAATAAAGAATACTGTCAAGGTACAATAAAAACACTTTATGAAACTTACTGATAACTTCTATTTTCAATCTATTTGCTCTAGTCAACATGTTTCGCCAAGCGATTAGCGACCACACTATTTCTACTCTTTTTTTATATTTGAATGTTCTCGTTAGATAAAAATTTATTGCAGCACTTAAATATGTATTTGATTCTATATGCATGAAAATAAAAATAGATTTTAATTCAAAAAGCACACGTTGCGAACCTTACATGCTGTAAGTGTTGACCAGTATCTAATACTTATGATTTAAATGTCATTCCTACAATGGCCAAAGTTTTTTAAACAATTATCAGATCGGACCATTACTCATAAGTGATTAATTTAATTATTAGTTATAGAAAAAAGCAAACTATATACAATAGAACAAATGCTAGCAACATTTCCAAGTAGCTGGAAATTAAAGCCTATCATCGTATTAATTTATTTGCGTGTTTTTGTGCATTGTACTTAAATAATAATAAACAAAGATCCACTTTACGAAAACGAGATGAAGCAATTGTAAGTTGAACGGTCTAAATCTCTATATCACATCATACCTACTGCGCTGAATATTTTAACCGTTTTAAATATAGGACTGTCATTTTACTCCCACGGGTGAACAATAAAATCGCAGGTAACTTACTAAAAGACTAAGCTCTCATCGGCTCCGTGGGGGGTGAATATCTTCACTAACAAGCGCTCAAACATGTAATAAATAGCTTGGGATTATTTACGATGCTTGTAAGTTGCTACATCGAACACTTTTTAATGAAGCTAAATGACAAAAGGCGTACCTGCTTCATTATGTTAAATTACGGGGCGGTTTTTAGATATTCTTTAAATTATTGTTAAACAAATACTTTAAGAAGGCTCATATTAAAAAGTAAAAAGGGCACACGTCTGCAAATTTTCATTATACTCTGTCTACAGGCAAGATCGTTTATTGAATGATGTAAAAGATAACTGAGGAACGCATCCCCTTTTATTTTATTTTTTTCGTCTGTTAACTTAATATTTCGTCAAATAACAATAACTCTACAGCTACTGGTAAATTGCGACAGGCTTTAATGTCAATCCTTCGGAAAGCTTCTGGAGAAAAACAAACGTATATAAAAGGACAATCAGAGCTGAATAGGTTCAAAAAGATTTATTGTAGTAAAACCAACAGCGACGTTTCGCCTCCATTTTGAGGTTTTATCATGACTGTAAAACAGTAATAACAGTCCGAAAACAATGAAAACTTATTAGGGTTTTAAGTGTTACCATGTAGGTATTGCTCGCAAACCTTCGAAGAGGATCGTACATGAGTCCCCAAAAATTAATTTAAGATAGAGATATAGTAATTTCTTTTTTTAATGTTTAGCATTAAGTAGTTGTTAGTTGTATGTTTTTATAATTTTTAAATTTATTGTATATATTGTAGGTTGTTTTGTAAGTCCATCGAGAATTCATAGCCTTTATCTCCTTGTGTCAAAATAAAGGATGCTTCGAGAAATAAGAGGTATACTTATAGCATGTTTAGTAAAGCGTGGTTTTTATACGAAGGAGCCACTAGAATTTGTTTTTGTAATGTCATTTTTGTGCTCCCGGATTCTTATATACAAAGGTCTTTTAGTTTGCCCATTATAGCTTTTTTCGCAATTTTTGCAAGGGATTTTATAACCTGAGCTATTTCTTTTATAATAAATTAACCTTGGTTTTATGTTTGGAAAAAAAAAAATATGTAGTGGGACTATGATATTTGTTTCTGCCAACCTGTTGCCTTGTTTTTCTACCTTCTTAAAATCTTTTGTTAATAGAACAAAAGGTCATTTGAACAGTCTCTGGGTATTTTCACTCCATAAAAATACAAATTCTCTCTAATTTACAACAGAGCCGGGCAAACTCGGCTCTTTTGATTCTCGAAAGCTTCTCAGGTAGATCCTAACAGCTTCTCCTTGCTAAACTGGCGATGGTTAACGGACTTTTACTTGCAAGTCAGTGTATTGAAATGAATAGGGGATGCAATAAATTTGAGATCACTGATGAAATGTTATCTCGTTTTAATTCGAATAATCTTTATAAAAATAATAATAAGAATAATG
>NW_020438890.1:1422511-1429286 GCF_000699045.2 Agrilus planipennis
AGTACAATTTTATAATGTTAAAATATGTACACTATACGCATAGATATATAAATATATGTTGGAAAGTTGTTTATTTGTATACATTCAATAAAGTTTAATTGTTTATGGACTCTAAAACATTCTTCCAAAATGTTTAAAATCCAGTCCGAAATTAATTTTTCTATATAAAGTTTCTACCAAGTTATTAGCCTGTCAGGAAATCTTTTATAGTGTCACATTGATGGTATAGCAGAACTGAGAAAACAACTGGTGTACACAGACTCTCTTTACAAATTCATATTCCCACTACTAGACTATTACTTTGAAGTGCATGCGCAATAACGTATGATAATTTTTCCTAAAGTGCGATAATTCTATCTACTGAATCTGGCAACGCTGGTTCGCAGTTAGACCACAGAAAAACACCCTTCCTAATTACTCTTTTATCTGCTATATTTGATCCGCAGTTGAGATATTCCTAAATGGTTATTATGCTTACGTCTTAAAGAACATTCGTGGCCTTATACCCTCCCAAGCGACACCCACGTGCCGCTACTGACCTTTTCATTGCTAGAAAATGAAATGTTAAATTTTCTTAAATTGTTTTCTTTATATCATTTTGATTCTCTTATTCTATTATAAAAACAAGAAGCTCAGATATTGCCTTTTGAGCCCACAATATTTATAAATCGAACATGATATACTCGCAGATAAAAAGCGATTTTAAAGTTATCAGAAGTAAAAGTTACTCCTATCCTAAACGTAAACGTGTGATTATTCTAATCAGATGCTTGTTTGCATTAATTTAACATAAAATTCCTGCACACATTTGGTTACTGATGTAGCGACAATGTTATTAATATTAAGTTATTTGACAGTGTTGTAATTCATTAATTAATTTTAACGAATCATTGGTTCTAAGGAATTTACCTTAAAAGTTTAAAATTCCTCTCAGCAAAAGTAAGAAAGAATTAAAGCTCATCTCATAAATAAGAGCTGATTAACGAAGGATAGCGCATTTGGAACTCGTTATAAAAAAAAAAAACAAAATACTACTGATCGTGAGGCTCTCAGTGTTTCTTTTGTTATACATAGAGTATACTCATAAAGTATTTTCTGCATATCTCGAAATGTAAATGATCAGTTGACTTATTCAATAAATTTATCATCCTTTTTTTTTCTCATTCGACCCACGAAACGCGACACAGCTTTCTACTTCAATTTTAGTTATTCATATGCCTCTTTTTTTAAATTCGCTTATCCGCGCATCATTTATTTCGTTCATCCGACAACAAATTCACCTACAGGTCATTTGCTAATCAAGATGAATGAATGCTGCAGAAAAATGTTTCGAAATCAATAAAATACTTTAAACGAAGCTTTGGTTCGTCCTATTTCATTTAATAATCCTAAAAACCAGTATACACGATCTTTATTTCTTAGGAGCAAAGCATGCATAGTTAAATTCCACCAGATGCTATTGCTACCGATAAATTTACAAGTACTACACTTCGACAGCAACAAGTATAATTGACGGTCTAATCACGCCTCTCATTACCCTACTGACGGCTTAATATTATCAAGGAGCGCAGCCGTTAAGTGGACTATCTGTCCTATCAAAATCAGTTCTTGAATGTCAATTTATGAGTATACTTGTTGTAGAAAAAAGACAATACATATACTTTTCGACTACCCTCGAAATCCAATTAAATTTAAATGGTAGTAACCTAAAATTATCATAACAGCGTAGGGAATGTCATTTGTAAAAAATTGCTGCATTTTGTGTGGTATTGACCACCATGAACCTGTCGTTCTGTTTAGCTACAACATGTACCACGCTGAGGTGGTTACGCAGTAGATTCAGTTCAACAGGTTGACATCCGTATGGACCTTATCGAACATTTTTGAATTTCACTGAAATTAGCAATTTGCTACATATGGTATTCACTATTCTGCTTGTAGTAACTCATGAAACGTTATCTAAATGCAGCAGGTAAAGTTGGTTCTTTTTCTCACCCGAACCACCACCCACCCATTCCCACGATTCCTGAAAGCAGGCTGAAGAGGGCCTTCCGCCTTACCTTCCGGCGTAGTCCGGAGGGACTGCCCGCCCACCAGCATTACTGGCTGGTGGGAATGAAACACCCAAATGTTTTTTTTCCTTTTTCTGTTGGAACTATCTACGGTGTGAGATCAATGTTTGACGGCTACGCTGCGGTTTAGTTCAACAATGTGATATCCTTATGAACTGAACATTCTTAAATCCGACTAAAAATGTGGCAAATTAACTACAGATGGCGTTCACTATGCTGTTTGTAATAATTATCATCCAATAATTCTACGGTGCACCCACATGCTACATCGCGGTCTTTATCTCCAACATGTAAGTGATCCTCTCCTGCAATCACCGAGATTTGATTATTGCTGTCACACCATGATGAACATAACCGAACGCTAGTAGCTCTTGTGTAGTGTTCATGTTCTATGAGCACATTTAAATGGTTTTAATGAAATTCTCCGAAGTTTGGCACGAGGTAGGACATCTCACCAATTAGATTCCTGGTCCATTTACCTTAACCCATATTTTTCTGTTTTTCTTAGATTAATTAGACAAGTGTTGCGGTAATATTATTCTTTTATTATATTTGATTCGCCTCGTCTATCTACCCTCAAAAAAACCTCCCACCAACTTCCGCAAATCCATGAGGTCATTGTAGGTTAGGTTGTGGCAATAATACTCTTTTATTATGTTTGAGCCGCCTTGTCTGCCTATCCTCAAACAACCTCGCAGCAACTTCCGCAAATCCAAGCGATCATTGTAGGTTATGTGGGGCAACTATTTACTATGGTCGAAACGAGAAGTATTCTTCCTATCAATAAATCTATTGCAATCTTATAGCAAGTGGTAGGTACAACAAACACAGCAAGCAATGCAATAAATATCATTTATAGACAGTTGTACTCATTTGTTGGCTACGTTCTCATTCTCCTTGAGGGCTACATTCACAATGTTATAAAATCGGTAGCAATCGGTAGCTTTTCATCTATTATTGGTTTATTTTTATATCTCACATAATCACATTTGCAGTGGCTTTCCTTATTCGAATGCACGAACGTATGGAAAATATAAATATCCTATCTATTCTTACAAATAAAGAAAAGGATAAGCAGATTATCTTTCCAAATATTATACAGCGAATGATGACGATACCGTAGATAGAGGTTATAAATGAAGAACTGTTAGAAAGAATAAAAGAACAGAGGACTCTATGGAAGTCAATAAGAAAGAAATAGGCAAGATAGGTTAGTAGAACACCTTCTCGGGCATGAAGGTCTAGTCATGCCCGTTTGCACCCACGTAAATAAGTACTACTTAGCTTTAAGTAGTTCTTAAAAGACGGAATTGGTTTGCACAGCAAGTTAAGTCGCGCTTAAGAATCGAAACAGATGCTTAACTTTAAGCACAGGATGTTCCTGACTTAAGCATTGCTTAAGCCTATCGTAACAATTTCGGCAGTAGTTCGGCATTTTTCGCCGTAAGAAAATAACATCGTTATAGTAAAGAGGTTATTATCATGTTACTATTAAATAATNTTATCTCCAACATGTAAGTGATCCTCTCCTGCAATCACCGAGATTTGATTATTGCTGTCACACCATGATGAACATAACCGAACGCTAGTTGCTCTTGTGTAGTGTTCATATTCTATGAGCACATTTAAATGGTTTTAATGAAATTCTCCGAAGTTTGGCACGAGGTAGGACATCTCACCAATTAGATTCCTGGTCCATCTACCTTAACCCATATTTTTCTGTTTTTCTTAGATTAATTAGACAAGTGTTGTGGTAATATTATTCTTTTATTATATTTGATTCGCCTCGTCTATCTACCCTCAAAAAAACCTCCCACCAACTTCCGCAAATCCATGAGGTCATTGTAGGTTAGGTTGTGGCAATAATACTCTTTTATTATGTTTGAGCCGCCTTGTCTGCCTATCCTCAAACAACCTCGCAGCAACTTCCGCAAATCCAAGCGATCATTGTAGGTTATGTGGGGCAACTATTTACTATGGTCGAAACGAGAAGTATTCTTCCTATCAATAAATCTATTGCAATCTTATAGCAAGTGGTAGGTACAACAAACACAGCAAGCAATGCAATAAATATCATTTATAGACAGTTGTACTCATTTGTTGGCTACGTTCTCATTCTCCTTGAGGGCTACATTCACAATGTTATAAAATCGGTAGCTTTTCATCTATTAGTCAATAAGAAATAGACGAGATAGGTTAGTAGGACACCTTCTCAGGCATGAAGGTCTAGTCAGAAACATATTAGAGGCAGAAACGGGAGATTGGAGGGGTAGAGGTAGACTTATACTAGATTACTGCTCGCAAATAGTTAGGGATGTGGTTTATAGAAATGCGGAGATTAGCTCAGGATAGGAAAGAGTGGAGGTGCGTATTCAACCAGTCTTAGGACTGACGACCTTATGATGATGATCCGCTTCTTCTTGAAAATTCGCAAAAAGACTATATCAGAGGAAAACCACTGCCAAATCCCCAGTTTTGTTAAAAGTATTTCTAAGTACTGATGCTATCAAAAAAAAAATCAATGTATAAAAATGGAAAATTGAATGTCTAAAAGATGTACCTTAAATATGGCTTTTCACGCAAATTGTTACTCCTTTAGTAGGTATTTCGACAAACGAATTCGGCCATCAATTTTTAAAGATTAAATTCGTGAAGAACAGATCATGGTTATTTTGCGACATTGGAATATGATTCAAACTGATTTAGCGCCTATCGTTGATCGAATGTAGATAATGTATTCCATAAAACATTGACATTTGAAACGCGTTGATTGTATCATGGCTTTGAAACTAATAAAAGTGTTTTAATAAATAAAATGACTTAAAAACAAATGCCTTAATAACTTTTCATTTTCATGGCAAACAAAACAAAATCAATATTAGTATATCTGAAATGATTTTCAATTATTGCAATTTAAATAAATTTTAAAATTGCCGCGATTGCGTGCCGCACCATCTACCTAGCTCAATCTGAAAGCATCTTTAAACTTTCTATCGAACTTTACCGAGGTATCATAAATCAAACGCGTATGCTAAATATTATCGTTACCTAAAAAAACGTAAAAAAAGACAGCAGTTATATGACGGCCTTATGGTAAGATAAATTCATTACGAACGGCACCAGCGATGAACACTAAAAAATGTTCTAATTAATGACAATCCTACGCAAAATAATTTATGCAGGTAAAAAAGCTATTTGTCCGTAATTATGGACGTATATATTTGGAAGTGAAATCAAATGATCAAACGGCATACGCCCCCACTGGGGATTATAAAATATATCCACGGTTCCTTTTTCGGTTAAAACGGACCGTCGTTTATGAGTTCGCACCTTAAAAATTACCATTATAAAAAATTAATGCTAATAATTAATTATCGATATTATAAAACAGCCACCGAAATAACTGAGTATCAACGACTGGAATCACAGAAATAAACACGGAAGCTATCAATACTACCTATACAGCGATAAACAAATGAAGTTTCACGCTTGTTGAATTAAACATATTTTGGTATAAATATAATAATGTCAAATAAGTTTTACTACAAATGATAGTTCGCGACTGTGAGATTTTATAATGTGTATAAGAACTTGAAATATCCAGGTAAAACTTCCGTTGTTTATGTTGTGCTGAAATGGCTTAAAATGACCTAATCATGAAAAACTTACATGAAATAATCGGGGGAAAGGCGTTTTGAGCAGTTTTTAATTAAAATAAACATTTTAATGTTACACTTTACGGTTGACAGATCATATTGATCTTGCCGTTAACTAAAAGCAGCCGAAAACAACTTTATCTTTTAAGGAATAGCTTAAATTAGTATATTTATGAGAAACCTAGAAGAAAAAACAGGGAAAAAGTGTTTAAAACCTAACCTAACCTACGCATATTTCACAGGCACTTATCATAGATAACAATCACCACTAAACCGTTTGTCTTGGCCTCTAGAATTCAAGTTGCATTCGCCTAAAAAGTTATATTCGCTCAACACTCATTTATTTAATATAGATACAAATTGTTCCTATTCCAGGCAGGTACAGGTATAATATTTATATATATAAAATACCTAACCTAAGTTGGTTAGATTAAGATACGCTACAGTGTCCCCCTTCCCCGATTTTATAAACATTCATTATACCTGTACATTCTTAAAATGGGAACAATTTGTATTTATAATGTATAAACGACTGTTGAACACTTTTTAAGCGAATGCAAATTGAACTGTAGCGACGAAGTCAGAAACGGCTGAGTCGTGACTGATATCTATGATAAATGACTGTGAAATTTTCAAAGGTTACATCATCATCATCATCCTAAGACTGGTTGGATACGTACTTCCACTCTTTCCTATCCTGAGCTAAACTTTGCATTTCCCTAAAACTAGAACAACCCACATCCTTAACTATTTGCGAACAGTATAATCTAATCTAGGTCTACCTCTACCCCTCCTAACTCCTGTTTCTGCTTCTAATATGTTTCTGAGTAGACCTTCATGCCTAAGAAGGTGTTCTACCAACCTATCTCGCCTATTTCTTATTGACTTCCATAGAGTCTTCTGTTCTCCTATTTTTTCTAATACCTCTTCATTTCTAACCTTTTCTATCCACGTTATCCTCATCATCCGCCTATAACACCACATTTCGAACGCTTCTAACCTTTTCTTTTCCGCCGCGCCCACTGTCCATGTTTCGCACCCGTACAA
>NW_020438890.1:1429709-1437890 GCF_000699045.2 Agrilus planipennis
TTAACCACTATTAAATGTCAAAGTAAATTAGATAAATTAATTAAGCTAATAAAACGCTTTGTGTATAAAGAATTTTAAAATTTACTACAGTTATTATCTTTGTACCCCTCACCATAAAAAGCTTGTGTTTGAAAAATATCTGATGAAACAACAGCGTTTTAACTTAGTATACCAGAAATGAAGTTTATAGTTTGAAATGAGAAGTATTCAAATGAAACAGTTGTCGAGTATTTATTTGCTACAATTTCTTATTCTACGATATCATGTGAAGTAAGTGAAAATTTTATACTATAAACACATTTTCCTTTCTCTTTCTTGTGTGAATTAAATCAATAGAATTTTAACTTACCACTTGAGCATTGAAGAATTTGTAATCATGTATATTCTCTTTATACCTATTTTAAAGATAATAAATTTTATTGAAAGTTTCCATCCGTGTCTCGTGTCTCAGATCAAGCTTTACAAGTGCGTATTTTTGTTGTACGTAGGTACGACAATGACGAGAAAACAAGAGAAAACACACGAGATAGACATCAGCGCAAGACATTTAAAGATCTGCGAACATCCTGTAATGTCCTGGATTTGCGTGTTCTTTGTAAATTTGCATTTTGCTTTGTCAGTTCTCATGTCAAACAATGTCAACGGTCTAGGATGTAGGTCTTGTCGAAATTCCATGCATATATTATCTCAGTAGTGTGGGTTATTAAAGATCAAGTTCATGTTTGCGTTATTGTCTTATATTTTTAACAATCTATTTGCTCTAGTCAACATGTTTCGCCAAGCGATTAGCGACCACACTATTTCTACTCTTTTTTTATATTTGAATGTTCTCGTTAGATAAAAATTTATTGCAGCACTTAAATATGTATTTGATTCTATATGCATGAAAATAAAAATAGATTTTAATTCAAAAAGCACACGTTGCGAACCTTACATGCTGTAAGTGTTGACCAGTATCTAATACTTATGATTTAAATGTCATTCCTACAATGGCCAAAGTTTTTTAAACAATTATCAGATCGGACCATTACTCATAAGTGATTAATTTAATTATGAGTTATAGAAAAAAGCAAACTATATACAATAGAACAAATGCTAGCAACATTTCCAAGTAGCTGGAAATTAAAGCCTATCATCGTATTAATTTATTTGCGTGTTTTTGTGCNGTCATGCGAAAAGTGAATTATAGCAAAAATCCTTAAAAGTGTATTTAAAACAAGAAATGAGATTAATAAAATTTATTTATTAGACGTCAATAACAAAACCAACTTAACCTAACTTATCTATATTGTTAACAATTTGTTTCATTACTTATTAATTTTTGATAAAAACCTGTTCTTCCATATTGTCCTATAAATATAACAAAATTTTGCTTTATTGTGGGTATCTTCAACTGATGCATATTTTTAATTCTGCACCATTAATGATCACTAAAGTGGCCGCCATAATAGCGACCACGGACGCTAGCATGTAGCGAAAGATTGTTGTTGATGGTGATTTTCACACTGGTGACAGCCACTCATTCAACAGAGCTTCGGTGGCGTATCGAACGTCAGTTGTGCTCCGAATGCACTGCTAAAATAGAAGCGCTTCTAACGTCAGAATGTAGAAGAACCTCGTTTTAAATGCAGTTGTTCACACGAGCCACCAAAGTAGTAGCAGCAAGCTCATCAACGTGACAAAATATATACCATAAATACATACAGACAATAAAATCGTTAAATAAATAAGTCGGAAAAAATAATTGCAAAGTACGTTCCGGACTTTGAAGAGAATACCAAGAAAAAAAACCAAACGATTGGTGAGGATTATGATTTATTATGTTTCTTATTTCATTATACAATTTACAATAAGCAAAGTAGTAAGTTTATATTCACTTTTAGGGTACTGTCTGCACTTCTTAACTGAATACTACTGTGTCAATTATTATCTTGACGCAGTGGCAGCCACCGGTGGTCGTTAAAACGCCTGCACGATAAATACATGATCGCCATCGATTGCGCCACAGTGACGCCACTAGCCGACCCTGTGAAAAGGCTCTTAAATGACTACAAACGGTTAGTATAGTATTGAAGGGTGTCACACACTTGCTGAGCCTATCCAAAAGGCGACACTAAAAACCGCAAGACTCCGTACCTTTTGCGCAGGCGCGAAATTGACTCCTGTCAAGAATGTCTATGAGAATCGTCTTGCTGCCCTTTTTCATATTTTTAAATCGTTCTAACCTCTAACTACATTTTTAACCGTCAATTCAATTCATGGTTAATCGTGTATGCTGATTTATTTCATTCGTTTTTGGATTTCCTTCATCTGCAGAATTGTGCACATGCAACAGTGTTTAATCTATGCATTAAACAAAGACTCATAATCATTGTTTAAAAAGCGAATTTATTCTGCTTTCTTAAAACAATTACTTATTTTTGTGTTTAGCTTATAAGTGGTGCTGGTGTAAATAGTGTCGAACAATTTAATGTATTTGTTTATATTATTANTGAGACGGACGAAATGAAGACAGAAGAAAGTGGAAGATTATCTGTGAAATATTATTGCTACCCCAGCATTTGTCTAAGCGATCCAAGGAAACTGGAGAAGACGGATCCAGAATCGATCCAATGTCCTCCCGAATGCTAAGCATTAGTCTAAACTGCTAATTACCACTGGATTTTTATAGCAGACGCTTGGTTCACTAAGTTCTAATGGGGGCATTATCAACGCGAGACGCATTTAGTTATGAGCTACAAGGTCATGCAAATTCAATATGGTTAAATGACTGTAAAAATAATAAAGGCTTCTTCGAGTTTTTATGAAGGTTAAGGATTTATCTCTCTCCTCTCATCTATTACAACATAAAAATTGCAAAAATGAAAACCAAAAACATCCAGTTGGGTTTTGGGGACCAAGTTGATGTGTTCCCATTGAGCTGGGCAAACATCGAAGATCGCGATCAACCATGCACAGCGGCCGGACTACCACCATTTACATAAGTGAATGCGTCTACGTACATACTAATACAACTCCCACGCTTGTGCCGATTACGATCGCGGCACAAGAACTGAACATTTATTAACAAAGCCCATGCAGTCGGTCAGTGCTGTCAACTCGACCGTGTATACTGCATTCAGAAGTAAGCGGGACGATCCCTTTTTTATTTTTTATTTTATTTTCCATTCATATTAATAAAGAATGCGTTTACATTGTATATGAGTATCATTTTTCTGCCTACGTTATCAATTAGTAGATTACTGCCCAGTTTATTTCTACTCCTCAGATCAGAACGCTTGAGATCGTTTGTTTGAATTCGAATAAAAAGGCGGCAAGAGCAAAATCATAGACATGACTCAAAATTATTTCGCGCCTGCGCAAGAGCTACGGAGTCTTGCGGTTTTTAGCGTCGCCTCTATCCAAAAAGTCAAACTACAGTAAAGGGTGTACAAAATCAAATCTGACACAGTTTGAAGTTGACTCCTGATCTATTTTACCATTTGAAAGCAGTGTAGCTATGACACAAGGACGAGCACGTTTAACCTGCTCTATTAGAACGTTAACTAACTTGCCGAAATGAAAAATCTAATATTAAAAAACAAAAATAGACGTACCTATCCTACTATTACCTAACCTAACATACTTATTGTAACATAGTCAAAAAAATTCTTTGAGTGATTTATGAAAAATCGTATATTGGTAATACTAGGTAAAACTATAGAATTGTGATTCTGGACAAAACCCGTACCAAAAAATTTGTTTCATTATCCTAGATTAGGTTAGAACTGGGCCAAATTCTCATATAGTATTCCAGCCTTCCGCTCACACCTAATAGTGTACAAATTCATGATAATTAACTTGCTTGTAATCACTAACGTGAAGGTTTAAAAGTAAATTCTATCAAATAACTTTCTTTCTTCTCTAACTCGATTATGGCAAATGTTAATTTAACTTGAAGGGAGTATAAAGGATTCTGACCACACTTCAGTTTTCGTTATTGATTATAAAAATTATTATTTATATTTAATTTAATATATAAAACAGTTTTAGTGATTTGACAATAAGTACCGTTTAAGATGGCGCTGATGGCGCGCGTTATATTCTGGTCGGTCTGCAAAACCTTTCACAAGGATGCGTTTGGATAACCGATCAACAGAAGCGAATATCATTGCGTTGCCAATATAATCACGACCTTCTCCTTTCACAAACAGGAAATTTTTTCGTTTCTACTTACATTAAATCGGGAATACATCTGCCAAACTTTGCCATTCGTTCGCATTCGTTAGTGAAGTGTAGTGGTAATTTGCAACGAATAAATTCTGATTCGAAAAGCCAGAAATGCGAACGAACACTTTCCATTCTCTGTCGCTAAACTCAAGAGATCGGATCAAAAGGAAATATGAGTTGCGAACGCTGGTAGCCATTCGTATGTGGACGTATTTAAAATAATCTTAAATTAAATTAAAATCATATGGCGAGAAAAAGGAGAAAAGAACCGCGAATGTCTTCAAACGCAAATGAATGCGAACGAATGGTAAAGTTTCTCAATGTATTTCCGGCTTTAGAGCAATAACGGACAACACAAGGAAGTCTATTTGCGTTATCATCATTTATATGTATTAACTGTAGGAAAACTAAAAGAAAACGGCAACGCACCTTTTCTTGCCGACTGATGGATCGCCTTCACATGAATACGCTCATAAAAGCAATGCCCCACCGGCTCGTGTTCCAAACGCGTCGTTGAAGGGTCACACTAATGGCTCGCATTTTAAAAAAAGCGTGTCGATGAAACGCCTTCCAATTAGGGAGTCCTCTCCCCGTATTCTAATCTAAATACCTAAACCTACGGTACATGAGACTTCACATATGTCAATCAAAGAAACTTCTCCCAACATAACCTAATGTGGTGCACATACCACTTCATCCCTTCACACAAGCTAGTACGAGAATCCGTTCTCAATATTACTTAAGGTGACCCTTATGTGAATAGCACTTTACATCTATCGATAGGAGAAACCTTGGCCACCTTAGCCTAACCTAAACCCTCGATCATAACGCTTCACACAAGCCAAGTCCTTAGCACTTTCCATATGTAAATCATGGTTCTCCCATCTTGTAATATAATGATTCAAGCTGTAGGCGTTTAGTCACAGCCACTACCACATTCTGTCTACACAACACCCTAACCTACACGACCGAAAAGTGACAAATGAACACGGTCAATGCAAAAAAAGAATGGTAAGTTTCAATCAAAAATGGCCTAGATATCCTAGACTACATCTATAAAGGTCAAAAGTACCTACAATTCCATTATTTTTTTAGTATTCAGGTAATTTCATAGTTTATCTCGTGGGCGGAGATATGGCTCTACTAAACGACGTTGCAAACCCACCTACGCTAGATACGTAGAACATTATTATACCTATAATGATATTTTCCTTTAACTTTCCTCCAATGAACGTCTTGTTTTTTAAGGCAACTTTACGTTTTCCCATTTTAATTATATTCAATAATTTCTACTGCTTAAAAAAAAGCTTAATACCTTTTTATCGAAAGCTTGTATAAAAAATAATCAATTATTTGCTTAAAATTATATGTACTGACAATACCTCTCTAATAAAAGTAGTAGCCACGTCTAATTCATACATGTATGTATGTAAATCTATTTACAATTAGATACATATGCATCTACGTTGCATATAATACCCGCCATGTCTAGATACATACCTATAATTAAGGTCAAAGTGAAAAGAGCCGCTTTCATATATTTGTTTTGTTTTACATAATTTTAGTTATCTTGTGTTTATAAAAAAGGGGTGTAGCTGTTTGCATTTCAAATGTGGATAAGACACATTTTTTCTTTTAAAAGTTGGAGCTATGCGCAAATACAAACGAGTATTGTACAAACGAAAGTTCCTGTGAGGCGAACAATAGGCACACAAAAAAGGTGTTTGTGGAATGGGATCTCACGTTCTGAGCTTGTCAATAAAATAAGACTGTACTTAATGCTCTGCAAATTCTTAAATTTCATTATGTTCTAAAATACCCAACACTTACAATAATGTATATTCAGACGTAAGTGACATAGCCTAGAGTTTAGACCATTGCTTAGCATTCGGGAGGACGCCGGTTCGATTCCGGATCCGTCTGCCTTGTTCCAAGTGTTTCTGTGGTTTCCTTAGATCACTTAGACGAATGCTGAAGCAGTGATATTCCACAGATAATCTTTCATTCTCTCCTGTCTTCAATTCGTCCGTCTCATCTTTCTCACCCGAACCACACCACCCAACCATTCCCACGATTTCTGAAAGGAGGCTGAAGAGGGTCTTCCGCCCTATCTTCCGACTTAGTCCGGAGGGACTGCCCGCCCACCAGCATTAGTGGCTGGTGGCAATGAAACACCCAAGCTTTTTTAGTCTGCGAAACCAACGCCTAAGACTTTACAAATTGATGTTTATTTTGCAATGCTGTCTCTTCGTTTCTTGAAAAAGCTCTTTCTCTTCATACACAACTTCAGCAACTGTCATTAACCACAAAAATTGCCATTAACCATAGGCAAAACTTTTAATTTTCTATTGGAGAAGATAGGTAGCGTTTATTATTTACCTAAATTGAAAATATATGGCCTTATTGTGATCATTAAATTGAAAACTATGTTGAAAACGACGATTTTACTTCTTCTGATCCAATACAAAAACATTCCTACGACNTCACTAAATATACGCAATCCGAATGGCATGAGGATCCATCTCAGATTTTATAAAGCACTGTAAAGATTCAAATAGTGTTAGATAGAGTAGTGATTAAATAGTTTCATTACCCTAATCTTCAGTATTTTGTAATGTCGCAATGCTATTATGTTCCTTTAACAGCACGAATCTCTCGATAATTGAGTATCTCAAATAAACTTTATAATATTATTTAGCATTAGTTAGTGATTCATCTACTACTTCGTCCGTTCGTACTCAGACACCTCTTTTTCTCGTTGATGTGTCAGGAAAATCAGAATGAACGTCCATCTGGTTTGTCATGTCATATATTTGTTGCAGAAGTGATAATATTCCTGAAATTTGATCGGTCCTGAGACTCCAAATTATTTTAATAAGTTTGAAATTTTGTGTAATTATGTAGATACCAAATGTAGGATTCTACGTCATTTTGCTGGCAATATGTATGAGACTTAACATACCTTAGATGCTTAGATAATCTAGAACGTATATTTTTATATAATGGGAACTTGGACTTGTCTTCGTCCCTATCACAAAGTAAACCGTTACCAGGGTTTGTCCATTCGGCCTTCGGCTTTTGTTGTATTGATCAACAAAAAATGCCGTTCTTACGATTAAATATCAGAGGGTTGCTTTTCACAGATTTTTATCTAAACAAAAAACCTGGTATTTTTGCACACCAAGGCAATACTATTGTACAGTGCACTAGCGACCCGTCCCGGCTTCGCACGGGATACTAAATACTACAGAATGTATTTATATACAACGTTCACAGCTGTTTTGTCATTAGAAAATGCAAACATGTTTTCTGTAGAGGTTACTCTTAAAAGAGCGACATATAATTGCTCATGTGGGGTTATACCTATCATCGCGGATTTTTTCGAAAACCTTTTTAAGTTGTACTATTCGCTGTGCAAAAGTGACTGTGGCGCTGTCTGTGGCCAATTTTCAAACTTCTCAGTGAGAAAAATACGTTTAAGCTAAATTAAATACATTTAAAATAAAATAGTTTTGTTGGAAAAATATCATAATATTTAAACTAGTCAAGGAGGAGTGGTTATATAATAATAATAATAATGAATAAAATTATTCGAACTGGTTTTCGAAGATAACTTATTCTATTAAATTTAATCCTCAAACAATTCTGAAAGGTAAAGCTTTGGCCATTCTTCATGACATGAGAGTTGAAGAATTAGATGGTTGTGACTATTTTGATGTGGTGTAGTGTCATCAGGCACACTTCAGTTACTTTATCACCTTATAAAGTAGAATTAAAGGCAAGTTAATTCTGATTAAATGTAAATAAGGTTATGATAATATAAGATTAGAAAATTATTCGTCAATCTAATTTCTAATTAGTCTAACATTCATACGAAAATTTATTCATTTTATCAATGTCTAATTTTTTATAGCTCAATAGAGAACTATGTATATTTAAAAATTATATTTATTTTATTATATTTCCAGATAT
>NW_020438890.1:1438139-1449417 GCF_000699045.2 Agrilus planipennis
TAAACTCAAGAGATCGGATCAAAAGGAAATATGAGTTGCGAATGTCTGCGAACGGCGGTAGCCATTTGTATGTGGACGTATTTAAAATAATCTTAAATTAAAAATCATTTGGCGACAAAAAGGAAAAAAGAACCGCGAATGTCTATAAACGATAACAATGACGGCAATGCAAACTAATGGTAATGTTTCTCAATGTATTTCCGGCTTTACGGACAACACAAGGAAGTCTGTTTGCGTTATCATCATTTATATATATTAACTGAAGGAAAACTAAAAGAAAACGGCAACGCACCTTTTCTTGCCGACTGATGGATCGCCTTCACATGAATACGCTCATAAAAGCAATGCCCCACCGGCTCGTGTTCCAAACGCGTCGTTGAAGGGTCACACTAATAGCTCGCATTTTAAAAAACCGTGCCAATGAAACGTCTTCCAATTAGTGAGTCCTCTCCACGTATTCTAAACTAAATACCTAAACCTACGGTACATGAGTCTTCACACATGTCAATCAAAGAAACTTCTCCCAACATAACCTAATGTGGTGCACATACCACTTCATCCCTTCACACAAGCTAGTATGAGAATCCGTTCTCAATATTACTTAAGGTGACCCTTATGTGAATAGCACTTTACATCTATCGATAGGAGAAACCTTGGCCACCTTAGCCTAACCTAAACCCTCGATCATAACGCTTCACACAAGCCAAGTCCTTAGCACTTTCCATATGTAAATCATGGTTCTCCCATCTTGTAATATAATGATTCAAGCTGTAGGCGTTTAGTCACAGCCACTACCACATTCTGTCTACACAACACCCTAACCTACACGACCGAAAAGTGACAAATGAACACGGTCAATGCAAAAAAAGAATGGTAAGTTTCAATCAAAAATGGCCTAGATATCCTAGACTACATCTATAAAGGTCAAAAGTACCTACAATTCCATTATTTTTTTAGTATTCAGGTAATTTCATAGTTTATCTCGTGGGCGGAGATATGGCTCTACTAAACGACGTTGCAAACCCACCTACGCTAGATACGTAGAACATTATTATACCTATAATGATATTTTCCTTTAACTTTCCTCCAATGAACGTCTTGTTTTTTAAGGCAACTTTACGTTTTCCCATTTTAATTATATTCAATAATTTCTACTGCTTAAAAAAAAGCTTAATACCTTTTTATCGAAAGCTTGTATAAAAAATAATCAATTATTTGCTTAAAATTATATGTACTGACAATACCTCTCTAATAAAAGTAGTAGCCACGTCTAATTCATACATGTATGTATGTAAATCTATTTACAATTAGATACATATGCATCTACGTTGCATATAATACCCGCCATGTCTAGATACATACCTATAATTAAGGTCAAAGTGAAAAGAGCCGCTTTCATATATTTGTTTTGTTTTACATAATTTTAGTTATCTTGTGTTTATAAAAAAGGGGTGTAGCTGTTTGCATTTCAAATGTGGATAAGACACATTTTTTCTTTTAAAAGTTGGAGCTATGCGCAAATACAAACGAGTATTGTACAAACGAAAGTTCCTATAAGGCGAACAATAGGCACACAAAAAAGGTGTTTGTGGAATGGGATCTCACGTTCTGAGCTTGTCAATAAAATAAGACTGTACTTAATGCTCTGCAAATTCTTACAATAATGTATATTTAGACTTAAGTCTACCGAGTGGCATGGCCTAGAGTTTAGACCATTTCTTAGCATTCGGGAGGACGCGGGTTCGATTCCGGGTCCGTCTGCCTTGATCCAAGTGTTTCTGTGGTTTCCGTGGATCACTTAGACAAATGCTGGAATAGTGATATTCCACAGATAATATTTCATTCTCTCCTGTCTTCATTTCGTCCGTCTCATCTTTCTCACCAGAACTGAAAGGAAGCTAAAGAGGGTCTTCCGCCCTACCTTCCGGTGTAATCCAGAGGGACTGCCCGCCCACCAGCATTAGTGGCTGGTGGGAATGAAACACCCAAGTTTTTTTTTCTACTTTAGTTTGCGAAACCAACGCCTAAGACCTTACAAATTGATGTATATTTTGCAATGCTGTCTCTTCGTTTCTTGAAAAAGCCTTCTCTTCATTCACAATTTCAAATACAGCTCAGAAACTGTCATTAACCACAAGACTTGCCATTAACTTGAAGTTTTATTTGTAGTAGTAAAAATTANTAACTGAATTACGACATGAACAATTTTTTAAATAACGGTGAGTAACTTGAGAATTTAGAAGAATTTTTATGGGGTTTGATATGCATTCAAGTGATTTAATTTTTGAATTAATTTTTATCATTACAGATAATCTCAAGGTAATGAAATAATTATTGATGCCTTCGCCGGGAATCGAACCCGGTCCCTAGCTTTACGTACTATTGTTCTACCACTAAAATAGATAGAAATCAACCCTATAAAAGTTCTTCTCATTGTTATAATAATGACACATTGGTTCGACAATTATGTAAATAATATAATATTACTATCGTCAGAATATAAAGATTCTTACAGTAGGATCACCCCTCTGATATGCCTAAATACCGACATTTTTGGCAGGCCATCATAAATTCAGTTTATGTGCGCTGAAATGCCATATATGAGGATGGTTCAATGGCTTTACTGTAGTGTTTAGATACAGAATGTATTTGTGCTGTGGCTTCGTGGTGAAAGCCAACCCCTATCTAGCGGGGAACTCGTAGATGAAGTGGTGATACGTCCGCAAAATAGGGATGTATGGGTTTGGCTGGAGAGTGAACCTACTCTATAGAATTTTTATACAGTGGTATCGTCGTTGTTGCTGTTGTCACCTATCGTAGCAGGAACCCGAGTTTGATTCCAGGAGAGAGCGTGGCAGGAGCAACAATTTTTCTTCATCAACTTGAAGTTTTATTTGTAGTAGTAAAAATGAATTCAAAAATTAATTCACTTTAATGTACAGAAATTAACCCAACATAAAATCTTCTATCTAAAAAACTAACTTGTGAATAAATCAAAAATAACAATTCCATCAAGTAATTAACGCTAATTTCTAGTTAATAATCGTAAACAATACAAGAATCATAACATATTGTTAATGTCTCGCATTGTGTGAAATGCATGCACATATCGTGGGATGGTTTAATTTCCTTGTTTCAACTAATTGTGACCATGAGGTATTTGGACTGATACTAATGATACAAAATAAATGCCAAGACTTCCGTAACAGTCATATGATTGTAAATAACAAGAAGCAGAAGTTTTGTGCTAATAAATCTGTACATATTTGATTATTAAAGGAGAATGCCTAATCTATAAAATATTAAACGAATTCTTACACAAACCATCGTTATGAACGCGACTATTATTTAGTGCACGTAAACAAATATTGACAGACGACAGAATTGGCGAATTTCATAACGTTGCGAGCAGTCTTTTTTTTTTTAGTTTTTTTGTAGAATTGTCCGTGAAATTGTAAAGTAAATTTGCCGCAAATTAGTTTACATACGATTTGTATGTGTTCATGCGAGCGTGAACCATATACATTCAAATATGGAGAAAATAATAATACAATTTGTGACTAGGTCACGATGATCTATAAACATAAGGTACCTATAAAATAATTCGAAGTGGTCTGTATTCTGCTGAAACTGCCAGACGCGGATCGCGATTTTGATCTTTTTGGATCTCATTAGCGCGTCGCAGGCAGGTCCGAGAGAACACAGACCAACATTTACTTGCTGTCTTAACAGCGTTTTAGAAAATACCACAAATGGCGCGATAAACGCCATCTGTAGTACGACGCTACATTTTAGGATTACGTATGCTCCAACAAGGTCCATTTGAATATATGGATATCTACTTGGTGAAACGAATCCCGGCGTAGCTAACCTCAACGTGATAGACACGTTACCATAACCGAATAAAATAATTCGAAGTGGTCTGTATTCTGTCGAAACTGCCAGACGCGAATCGCGATTTCGATCTCATCAGCGCATCGCAGGCAGCTCCGACAGAACATAGACCAACTTTTACGTGCTGTCTTGACAGAGCGTTTTAGAAAATACCACAAATGGCGCGGTAAACGCCATCTGTAGTACGATACTATCTTGTTGGAGCATACGTAATCCTAAAATGTAGCATCGTACTACAGATGGCGTTTACCTCGCCATTTGTGATATTTTATAAGGTACCTAATTTACAAAATTATACAACTTTGTGATTTTCATATCGAAACAAGAACACGGGAAACGAGTAGGTACGCCAATTTTGTTTAAATTGTATTGTGTTCTAATTTAAAATCACTAAGTGAGAAGTCTGTGCTAGTTTCGATTCCAGGCCTAAAAGGTAAATAAGCAGGAACATATTATATCATGCTGGTCTCTGTTATTGACTGTAGTGAAAACAATGTAGCCCAATTGTAATATTAGTAGAAAACAAACTTTTGTTTCTGAAGTATTGTTATTCTTCGAGGTAATTAATAAATATTTCTTAGGAAGTCAACCCCCAACACAATATTATCGTTACACATATTAGCAAAATAAAACAAATTAAGTAGGCAATTAACTAGAGCATAGAACTAGAACTTAACAACACTATGAAAACAATTGGGCCATACAGTACTCCCTTGTCGAAACCACTGACATAACTTCACTAGCAGTTGAAAATCAATTTTCTGCAAGGCTTGTATTCGCTGCAATTAAGAATGCAGCAACTGTTTCTTTAGCATTTTTCACATTGTCATATGAGAGGAGCCAACGTTGCTATTTCGCGTGTGTACTCTACTTTGGGGGGTTTATATAAAAATTAAGGATTTCATCTTCTTATCGGTGATATAGTTCGGGCGTCGACACTCACATTTCACAAATGTAGGGTGTATCTTGCGATTACTATACACTTTAATCGTTGCATTAACAGTGACACACTGACTATGGATAACATTGACTAAATACATCAAGGTTACAACGTTAGAAGAACAAATAACTGCAATTGGCTGTAACATAAACATCTTGAATCACTCTAAATCTAATCTAACAAATAATAAACACTACATGAGCAAAAAAATACTACTCTGATGCTGCTAGTTGCCAGCTGATTAAGTACGACGTTGCGTTGTCGCATTTCTCTCCATGGCCTAAATTACATTTGCCTATTGGGATCCGTCAAATGGGAGGAGCCTAAAAACATGGCGCCGATTAGGGAAAATTTATCGTAGTTCCTATAGTGTACCGTGCAATTTCCAAGTTTTTAAATTATGATAAAATGATAAGTATTGACACAATATGTGATTGGACTGACACAAAGCCTCGGAAAGGAAATTTCGTTGAAGGTGAGCGTGTTTTTAATACCAGTCACATTATAAAATTCAAAACACATTATTGCAACTTTGTTGTATTGCAGCAGGTAGGTTCTTAACCTCAAAATACTTATATCGTATCATTAGAATTGTGTTAAATCAATTACACAGGAATAAATAATTTCTCACTTTATAATTTTAGTATGATTCTAGTTTTAAATATTAAGGTTATGGCTGATGGTAAATACTTGCTGAAATATAATCATGTGCATTAAAATGACGTGAACAAATTTTTATTCCGGAATTCACTTCTTTGATACCTACTGCTTTCATCCAAGCTTCTATTAGTTTACTTTTTTCTCTAATTTTCTGAATATATTTTTTACATATATAAAACGGTTAGTTTTTATTGGAACGTAGTTAATGTAGGTGAAGATCTATGTCTGAAATGCTATTGCAGCTTTTCACTGAACATATTAACTTTTTATTTTATTTAACTTTAGAAGAAAATTTCGTCGACTCCATTATCAAAAAAATTTTTACTTTTTTACAATTTGCGTGCACAGTTCCTTTGTAAATTTTTTCCTCATTCGAGATAAATTTTGCCACCAGATGGTGTATGCCCATTTGACGGATCCCAATACTTTCGACTATGTTTTCCTCTAATACGGGCAATTTTCAGACATGCAAACATTTGCTTAATTTTCTTCTTTTATAGTGCTCTATCGCCTCCTGCAAAGTTGGTACTTATTTCAGAAGCACTCTGTTCAACATAGGAACAGTTTAAGTTCCTAGTCTGTAATTTATCGCAACTACAAGATGTGAATCACGATTTCGATCTTATTAGATTTCATACGCACCAATCTCAATAAATCATCAGCAAAACTAGGCAACTTTTTAAAAGCAAGTTGATATAGCATCTGGTTTATGACGGTATATCGTCATCTAATGGTATCTGCTACTGACATAGGTATTACATTAGTTACATAATGGCCTTACTAAGATATCTATACTTATGAAAATGAATCATCTCTTATATGAAGTATGTCAGATTGCAGCAGATATCCTAGTTCTTTGATTTCGATTCGATATTGTTTTCCGGACTGGCCCATGGAATTTCGCTGTTCCAAACGTTTTACCGTTCCTTGCTGACAGCATTTTCAGTGATGGTTTGGCAGGTACTGAGTCATACTGATTTACTATCACAATTAATGATCTGATCTTTCATCTCGTCTAACAGGTACACAACACGACCGACATCACCGACGTCAAATTTTTTGAACATGAACTCCAGAAAAACATGAACATGTTTGTGTAAAATAAGTGACCAATTGTCCTTTTGTTTACAACGGGCACTTTTCTATTTTGTTTTTACTGGGCTAGTAAACGATAACAGAAGAAGCCATCAGGAAACGTATTAGTCGTAGTAATAAAAGCGATTGAATTTTGGTAGAGAGAAAGGCTAGTGAGTGGTCGCCGTTATTCTCAATACACTTTCAGATAAAGAATTAAATAAACAATTGAATTAACAATTAAAATCATGTGGCGACAAATACAACATAGCTACTTTATATCTAACTATAAACTACACAACTTTGTCGTGGTAGCAAAACATTATTTTATGTAGATACCATTTCTTTTAGAACGTTTTCTTGTAGTTTTTACTTACGCGACTATGGTAAAGATATAACGATTTATTACTTTCCACTATTGTTCTAGAGCGAGTTGATAAGATAACGTACCAAAAGAAATGCGTTTGACTATATGTGGGTATTATTGACTGTAATATAATAACGTCTAAAGTCCATAAACTTATTACAATTCTTAGTCCCGTTTCGTAATGAATTGATTTCAACGGTCAATTACATAAATATTATGATTACCTATATGCAGGTGACGATTCGCCCCAGAATTCGCATTGTTCGCCTACTTAAGTACATCAAGAAAAGTTTCTGATGTTAATGATCAACTATCATTTGTCATTATGTATCAGAAAGCCTAGTCTTGAGATAGTTATCATTTCCAATATACATTTTTTGCAAGGTTAAGCTCCAATTGCCTCAACTTCTCAGAAAATAACCTCAAATTCCAAATAATTCAGTTTTGACTTTTTAGAGGCACTAAGTAGATACCAAAATAGAAAGGGCAAAACAGCCAGGAGAGGTTTCGTTGTTGAGTTTGAATTTGACCTCAGAATTGCCCCCGCACATTACAATAGCCTAGAAAGTCTAGATAGTAAATTCCTTGTTAACAAAAAGGAAAAACCAGCTTTGATTATTTTATTAAATAGATACAAAGGTTTTATAAAAAACAAAATGCAGGTGAATTCAAATTCAAATAAAAATAAAAAAAAAACACATTCTGATAGGATTAAAAATGAAAAACCAAAAAACCTTAATTTAAATGGATACACCCTTACGTATAATATAGTATTTGGGCTCTTGTCAGAAGATGAATGGTTGTCAGGGTGGAGAAAATTATATTTCTACACTTCACACAATTGTAGTACTAAACAGATGCGTCCACAATGTCCGACGCTAATCTACTGCCTGTTGGCGGAAAGTCTCGTGGTGTTGGTCGATAGTACTCTTCCGAAGCGCCCTCTCCCACATAACCCCTTTAACCATATGTCACACTACCGCGATAAATCGCAAAGATCTGGCTGATCCGTTACAACATCAAGATTTTAAAACGCAATACCTATCGGGTTCCAATAGTTTGTCGCTATCTGCTGAAATTTGCTGCTAACTGAAGTATTTGAAAAGTAAGAACGAGCTTTGCTGAGGTATCTACTTGTCTAACTGAATCATCGACTCAACTACCTGCAGCTTAAATACTTCAGGTAGCAGTAAAGTCAGTAGATGGCGACAAACTGCTGTTACTCGATTTTATATAAACATATTTATATGGTTCACCTTCAGCGTGATCGGTTATTTATTGATACTGTAAATCATGGTAGGACAACCACCATCCTGGCTTCTGCGAAACCCTGTAATCCCGCATTACAATAATTATAAGATTCCCACAATGCTTCCCGCATGTCGCACATTCTTATATTATTAAATTCATTCATAGATTTACATGCTTCCATCCCAATAAAAATATTATTCTAAAATTGCGTGTCCATTGTCCAGTACATTCCAGAAACAAACGCACCTTCAGGACGAGTACTTTCGTCGATGAATGTTGCCTTCGGGATAATGTTGTTGTGATAAACTTTATCATATCGTAACCAAAACCTAAATTTAGTTCAAAAATGTTAGTCATGCGAGAAATATGATTTGATGATTTTTTAATGTAAGTGCACCCACAGCACAATCTGAGTTTTTCAAGCTTCACACCACCTTTTCCTCTTCAATTAATCATTGGTAAAAGTGTCTGCTTTAGCCTGATAAGCTCAAACTAGATCGATATTACGATCTACGTCAAGTAGTATCGACAAATTACTGACCAAGAACTCAAATTATTCTTGTTTTGAGCTATTCTAACCTCAAATTAAAAAAAATATAATTCACCTTTTTAGTTTTAATATCAACATTTTTTAATGTACATCAAACAGATTTAAGTTTGCCCTCCTAAAATAAATCGAGAATGAATACCTTCTCCTCGGATTTTTCTGAACATGAAAAAGAAAAATTAAAAGGTTGTTAAGTAGATATTCATTTCCAATGAACTGGAAATCTCGAGATATTCTAATCTCAATGACAAATGCGCCAAACTAACATCTTTCAGATTTTGCATTTGAAGACTAACATGTTTAGGAAGTTCTGAAGCCAAGTTTAAATTCGTCTAACTACTCTCCTGGTTGTTATGTCCTTTTACGTAGAAGCATTCGGACAAAATGTAATAATAAGGGAAAATTTGTTGCTGTTGTGACACCCTCGCCGGGAATCGAACCCACTTTGACCACTAGGCGTAATGGTCAGAACATGGGTACGTGAAACCAAACGTCGCGAGTTCGATTCCCAAGGAAGATGTGACAACAACAACAAATCTTCCCTCATTAACCTGAGGTAGTTTATCATCATTATAAGGTCGGCAGTCCTAAGACTGGTTCGACACGTACCTCCACTCTTTCCTATCCTGAGCCAATCATCGCATTTCTCTAAAACAAGAACATCCCACATCCTTAATTATTCGTGAACAGTCATCTAATCTAGGGCTATCTCTACACCTCCTAACTCCTGTTTCTACCCTCCGATATGTCTCTGCCTAGACCTCCATGCATGAGAAGGTGTCCTACCAACCTATCCTCCTATTTCTTACTGACTTCCGTAGAGTCTTCTGTTCTCCTATACATTCTAATACCTTAGTACAAACAAACTACTGAACTAGTTCACTTCAGTTTCTGAAGAAGGTAACCTTGTTAGCGAAAACCGCTTCAGACAACTACAGTGTCGTGTTTTGGCGTTGGGGTTTTGAGCTATTTTATTTGTTCTACAACAAACATCAAAGTTTTTCCAATCTTCATAATCCCAATACCTCCTTATTTCTAACATTCTCTGTCCACGGTATCCTCGTCATTCGCCGGTAACACCGAACGCTTCTAACATTTTCTTCTTCCACCGCGTCCACCGTCCATGTTTCGTACCCGTACAGCGCCGCGCTCCAAACATACACTACTGTAGATAGTTTATAGTGGGGAAAAAAATTGCAAATTAATTTTCACATTTATATTTTATATTAACCACTATTAAATGTCAAAGCATTTCTTATATATAGTAATAAATGGGTTAAAGCTGATGGTTACGCCCGTGTAGTAATATCAGAAAATGCAGACTGTAATATCTGTGTTCGCTGATAATTTAATTGCAGTAGATAATTAATGCAGTCAGATGGCAGAATGAATAATAACTCGACAACTGTAAATCTGGAATGACGTTGATGTGTCAACGAAATTGTCTCGTAAATAACAAAAAGGTATCGAAAGTCGTACAACAGTGATAAAACAACATAAATTAAGTAAGCTGTTAACCTGTTAAAGAATTTAAATAAAACAGTCAACGTACGATTTATTCGCACGGGCATGCCTACTTATAGATACTCGTAAATGATAGGTGTTCCAGTATTTAGCGAGACTTAAAAATTAAGCAAATAGTTTGAGGACCTGACAATTATGTCGAATTCATACTTTTAATTTCTATAACATTTAATTGGAACTAAAACTATTGGTCACATAAGTAAATTATTTTTTGTAAACAACTTTTACCGACATCGGCAAGTAATTTTATAATAATTTAGAATACCCATCGGGCCATTTGAAAGCATAATCCCCTACATTAAATTGTTAATTTTAGAATAATATAATGAGCTATTGATCACAAAATTTAAGTGACTTATAACACGTTTTATTGATTTTCATTGTGAAATAATTCCTGCAATATTTGTATATAAATACGTAACACATATGATAGTTTCATTATTTAAATAATATTTTTAGGGTCATTAAAAGTATATCAGTTTATTTTAATTTCTTTCATGCAAAAAGATACTTACATTATTTAATATTTTATGTAGCTACCAGGGGCGCAACAACGTTACAGTGTTGCAGTTTGACTGGGTGCTCCCATCATAATATTATACATGCATTGTATTGAAAAGATCAAGTTCGGTTGCTCATTTACGAGTTTGAAGTATTTGAACCGAACTTTCAAGTTGGGTTATTATCCGAATCGACTGGAATTGACTTGGTACCCAACCCAATTGAGTGGATGTCCGGGCACCCGTGGACCCCCCCTTGTTGCGCCCCTGGTAGCTACTATATTCTAACACATTCTAATGAACATCTACTTATTATGTTTATTGAACTGCTTTTAGAAATAAAATTTAAACAAAATAAACGTTTAATAGAAACCGTCTATCATTTAATTATTATAGTAGATCAGGGTTGAGAAAACTTAAATCAATTACTTTAAACCATGATTTAAATCTGGTGTTTAATCAAGTGATTTTTTTTCGAAAAAGATAAATGATTTAAATCATCAGGTAGTAGGTAATTGATT